>NW_027488753.1:300000-455261 GCF_050948215.1 Halictus rubicundus | reverse complement strand
TAGATGATAGGATAGGACAGAGGATAGGATAGGATAGAGGATAGGATAATATAGAGGATAGGATAGGATAGATCATAGGATAGGATAGAGGATAGGATAGGATAGAGGATAGGATTGGACAGAGGATAGGATAGAGGATAGGATAATATAGAGGATAGGATAGGATAGAGGATAGGATAGGATAGAGGATAGGCTAGGGTAGAGGATAGGATAGGATAGTTGATGGGATAGGATAGAGCAGACGATAGAGGATAGGATATTATAGAGGATACGAAAGGGTAGAGGATAGGATAGAGGATAGAATAAGATAGAGGATAGGGTAGTATAGAGGATAGGATAGGATAGAGGATAGGATAGGATAGAGGATAGGATAGGATAGAGGATAGGATAGGATAGAGGATAGGATAGGATAGAGGATAGGATAGGATAGAGGATAGGATAGGATAGAGGATAGGATAGGATAGAGGATAGGATAGGATAGAGGATAGGATAGGATAGAGGATAGGATAGGATAGAGGATAGGATAGGATAGAGGATAGGATAGGATAGAGGATAGGATAGGATAGAGGATAGGATAGGATAGAGGATAGGATAGGATAGAGGATAGGATAGGATAGAGGATAGGATAGGATTGAGGATAGGACGGGATAGAGGAGAGGATAGAGGATTGTATAGGGGATTGGATAGTATAGAGGGAAGGATAGGATAGAGGATAGGATAGGATAGAGGATAGGATAGGATAGAGGATGGGATAGGATACAGGATAGGAAAGGATAGAGAACAGCATAGGATAGAGAATAGGATAGGATAAAGGATAGGATAGGATAGAGGATAGGATAGGATTGAGGATTGGACGGGATAGAGGAGAGGATAGAGGATTGGATAGGGGATTAGATAGTATAGAGGATAGGATACGACGGAGTATATGATAGGATAGAGGATAGGAAGGGATAGAAGAGAGGATAGAGGATTGGATAGTGGATTGGATAGTATAGAGGATACGATAGGATAGAGGATAGGATAGGATAGAGGATAGGATAGGGTAGAGGATAGGATAGAGGATAGTATCGGATAGAAGATAGGATAGGGGATTGGATAGGATAGAGGATTGGATAGGATAGAGGATAGGGTAGGATGGAGCGTAGGATAGGATAGAGGATAGGATAGAGGATAGGATAGGATAGAGGATAGGATAGGATAGAGGATAGGATAGGATAGAGGATAGGATAGGATAGAGGATAGGATAGGATAGAGGATAGAGGATAGGATAGGATAGAGGATAGGATAGGATAGAGGATAGGATAGGATAGAGGATAGAATAGGGGACTGGATCGGACACAGGATAAGAGACGATAGTGGATAGGATAGAGGACAGGAGACGATAGAGGATAGGATAGGGTAGATGATTAGATAGGGGATTGGATAGGATAGAGGATAGGGGACGATAGAGGATAGGATAGGATAGAGGATAGGATAGGATAGAGGATAGGATAGGATAGAGGATAGGATAGAGGATAGGATAGGATAGAGGATACGATAGGATAGCGGATAGGATAGGATGGAGTATAGGATAGGAATGAGGATAGGATAGTGTTGAGGATAGGATAGGATAGAGGATAGGCTAGGGTAGAGGATAGGATAGAATAGAGGATAGGATAGGGGATTGGTTAGGATAGAGGATAGGATAGGATAGATGATAGGATAGGGGATTGGATAGGATAGGAGGATAGGGTAGGATAGAGGAAACGATAGGATAGAGGATATGATTTGATTGAGGATAGGATAGGATAGATAATGGGATAGGATAGAGCAGACGATAGAGGATATGATAGGATTGAGGTTAGGATAGGGGATTGGATAGGATAGAGGATACTATAGGATGGAGGATAGGATAGGATATAGGATAGGATATAGAACAGGATAGGATAGAGGATTGGATAGGATAGAGGATTGGATAGGATAGAAGATACTATAGGATAGAGGATAGGGTAGGATAGAGGAGAGGATAGGATAGAGGATAGGATAGGATAGAGGATAGGATAGGATAGGATAGAGGATAGGATAGGATAGAGGATAGGATAGGATAGAGGATAGGATTGGACAGAGGATAGGATAGAGGATAGGATAATATAGAGGATAGGATAGGATAGAGGATAGGATAGGATAGAGGATACGATAGGATAGAGGATATGACAGGATTGAGGATAGGATAGGATAGTTGATGGGATAGGATAGAGCAGACGATAGAGGATAGGATATTATAGAGGATACGAAAGGGTAGAGGATAGGATAGAGGATAGAATAAGATAGAGGATAGGATAGGACAGAGGTTAGGATAGGATTGAGGATATGATAGGATAGAGAATAGGATAGGTTAGATGATATTATAGGAAAGAGGATAGGATATGATAGAGGATACGATATTATAGAGGATAGGATACGATAGAGGATCGGGTAGGATAGGATAGAGGATAGGATAGACGATAGGATATGTTAGATGATATTATAGGAAAGAGGATAGGATATGATAGAGGATACGATATTATAGAGGATAGGATAGGATAGAGGATAGGATAGGATAGAGGATAGGATAGGATAGAGGATAGGATAGGATAGAGGATAGGATAGGATAGAGGATAGGATAGGATAGAGGATAGGATAGGATAGAGGATAGGATAGGATAGAGGATAGGATAGGATAGAGGATAGGATAGGATAGGATAGAGGATAGAGGATAGGATAGGATAGAGGATAGGATAGAGGATAGGATAGGATAGAGGATAGGATAGGATAGAGGATAGGATAGGATAGAGGATAGGATAGGATAGAGGATAGGATAGGATAGAGGATAGGAAAGGGGATTGGATAGGATAGAGGTCAGAAGACGTTAGAGGATAGGATTGGATAGAGGTTAGGATAGGATAGAGAAGAGGATATGATAGGGGATTGGATAGGGTAGAGGATAGGACAGGATTGAGGATAGGATAGGTTAGAGGATAGGATTGAGGATAGGATATGATAGAGGATTGGATAGGATAGAGGATATTATAGGATAGAGGATAGGATAGGATAGCGGATAGGATAGGATGGAGTATAGGATAGGAATGAGGATAGGTTTGTGTTGAGGATAGGATAGGATAGAGGATAGGCTAAGGTAGAGGATAGGATAGGATAGAGGATAGGCTAGGGTAGAGGATAGGATAGGATAGAGGATAGGATAGGGGATTGGTTAGGATAGAGGATAGGATGGGATAGATGATAGGATAGGGGATTGGATAGGATAGGAGGATAGGATAGGATAGAGGAAACGATAGGATAGAGGATATGATAGGATTGAGGATGGGATAGGATAGTTGATGGGATAGGATAGAGCAGACGATAGAGGATATGATAGGATTGAAGTTAGGATAGGGGATTGGATAGGATAGAGGATAGGATAGGATGGAGGATAGGATAGGATATAGGATAGGATATAGAACAGGATAGGATAGAGGATTGGATAGGATAGAGGATTGGATAGGATAGAGGTTAGGATATTATAGAGGATATGATAGGATAGAAGATAGGATAGGGGACTGGATCGGACACAGGATAAGAGACGATAGTGGATAGGATAGGGTATTGGATAGGATAGAGGACAGGAGACGATAGAGGATAGGATAGGGTAGATGATTAGATAGGGGATTGGATAGGATAGAGGATAGGGGACGATAGAGGATAGGATAGGATAGAGGATAGGATAGGATAGAGGATAGGATAGGATAGAGGATAGGATAGGATAGAGGATAGGATAGGATAGAGGATAGGATAGGATAGAGGATAGGATAGGATAGAGGATAGGATAGGATAGAGGATAGGATAGGATAGAGGATAGGATAGGATAGAGGATAGGATAGGATAGAGGATAGGATAGGATAGAGGATAGGATAGGATAGAGGATAGGATAGGATAGAGGATAGGATAGGATAGAGGATAGGATAGGATAGAGGATAGGATAGGATAGAGGATAGGATAGGATAGAGGATAGGATAGGATAGAGGATAGGATAGGATAGAGGATAGGATAGGATAGAGGATAGGATAGGATAGAGGATAGGATAGGATAGAGGATAGGATAGGATAGAGGATAGGATAGGATAGGATAGAGGATAGGATAGGATAGAGGATAGGATATGATAGAGGATAGGATAGGATAGAGGATAGGATAGGATAGAGGATAGGATAGGATAGAGGATAGGATAGGGGACTGGATCGGACACAGGATAAGAGACGATAGTGGATAGGATAGGGTATTGGATAGGATAGAGGACAGGAGACGATAGAGGATAGGATAGGGTAGATGATTAGATAGGGGATTGGATAGGATAGAGGATAGGGGACGATAGAGGATAGGATAGGATAGAGGATAGGATAGGATAGAGGATAGGATAGGATAGAGGATAGGATAGGATAGAGGATAGGATAGGATAGAAGATAGGATAGGATAGAGGATAGGATAGGAAAGAGGATAGGATAGGATAGAGGATAGGATAGGATAGAGGATAGGATAGGATAGAGGATAGGATAGGATAGAGGATAGGATTACGGATAGGATATGATAGAGGATTGGATAGGATAGAGGATATTATAGGATAGAGGATACGATAGGATAGCGGATAGGATAGGATGGAGTATAGGATAGGAATGAGGATAGGATAGTGTTGAGGATAGGATAGGATAGAGGATAGGCTAGGGTAGAGGATAGGATAGAATAGAGGATAGGATAGGGGATTGGTTCGGATAGAGGATAGGATAGGATAGATGATAGGATAGGGGATTGGATAGGATAGGAGGATAGGATAGGATAGAGGAAACGATAGGATAGAGGATATGATTTGATTGAGGATAGGATAGGATAGTTAATGGGATAGGATAGAGCAGACGATAGAGGATATGATAGGATTGAGGTTAGGATAGGGGATTGGATAGGATAGAGGATACTATAGGATGGAGGATAGGATAGGATATAGGATAGGATATAGAACAGGATAGGATAGAGGATTGGGTAGGATAGAGGATTGGATAGGATAGAAGATAGGATAGGATAGAGGATAGGGTAGGATAGAGGAGAGGATAGGATAGAGGATAGGATAGGATAGAGGATAGGATAGGATAGGATAGAGGATAGGATAGGATAGAGGATAGGATAGGATAGAGGATAGGATAGGATAGAGGATAGGATAGGATAGATGATAGGATAGGACAGAGGATAGGATAGGATAGAGGATAGGATAATATAGAGGATAGGATAGGATAGATCATAGGATAGGATAGAGGATAGGATAGGATAGAGGATAGGATTGGACAGAGGATAGGATAGAGGATAGGATAATATAGAGGATAGGATAGGATAGAGGATAGGATAGGATAGAGGATAGGCTAGGGTAGAGGATAGGATAGGATAGTTGATGGGATAGGATAGAGCAGACGATAGAGGATAGGATATTATAGAGGATACGAAAGGGTAGAGGATAGGATAGAGGATAGAATAAGATAGAGGATAGGGTAGTATAGAGGATAGGATAGGATAGAGGATAGGATAGGATAGAGGATAGGATAGGATAGAGGATAGGATAGGATAGAGGATAGGATAGGATAGAGGATAGGATAGGATAGAGGATAGGATAGGATAGAGGATAGGATAGGATAGAGGATAGGATAGGATAGAGGATAGGATAGGATAGAGGATAGGATAGGATAGAGGATAGGATAGGATAGAGGATAGGATAGGATAGAGGATAGGATAGGATAGAGGATAGGATAGGATAGAGGATAGGATAGGATAGAGGATAGGATAGGATAGAGGATAGGATAGGATTGAGGATAGGACGGGATAGAGGAGAGGATAGAGGATTGTATAGGGGATTGGATAGTATAGAGGGAAGGATAGGATAGAGGATAGGATAGGATAGAGGATAGGATAGGATAGAGGATGGGATAGGATACAGGATAGGAAAGGATAGAGAACAGCATAGGATAGAGAATAGGATAGGATAAAGGATAGGATAGGATAGAGGATAGGATAGGATTGAGGATTGGACGGGATAGAGGAGAGGATAGAGGATTGGATAGGGGATTAGATAGTATAGAGGATAGGATACGACGGAGTATATGATAGGATAGAGGATAGGTAGGGATAGAAGAGAGGATAGAGGATTGGATAGTGGATTGGATAGTATAGAGGATACGATAGGATAGAGGATAGGATAGGATAGAGGATAGGATAGGGTAGAGGATAGGATAGAGGATAGTATCGGATAGAAGATAGGATAGGGGATTGGATAGGATAGAGGATTGGATAGGATAGAGGATAGGGTAGGATGGAGCGTAGGATAGGATAGAGGATAGGATAGAGGATAGGATAGGATAGAGGATAGGATAGGATAGAGGATAGGATAGGATAGAGGATAGGATAGGATAGAGGATAGGATAGGGTAGAGGATAGGATAGGATAGAGGATAGGATAGGATAGAGGATAGGATAGGATAGAGGATAGGATAGGATAGAGGATAGGATAGGGGACTGGATCGGACACAGGATAAGAGACGATAGTGGATAGGATAGGGTATTGGATAGGATAGAGGACAGGAGACGATAGAGGATAGGATAGGGTAGATGATTAGATAGGGGATTGGATAGGATAGAGGATAGGGGACGATAGAGGACAGGATAGGATAGAGGATAGGATACGATAGAGGATAGGATAGGATAGAGGATATTATAGGATAGAGGATAGGATAGGATAGCGGATAGGATAGGATGGAGTATAGGATATTAATGAGGATAGGATTGTGTTGAGGATAGGATAGGATAGAGGATAGGCTAAGGTAGAGGATAGGATAGGATAGAGGATAGGCTAGGGTAGAGGATAGGATAGGATAGAGGATAGGATAGGGGATTGGTTAGGATAGAGGATAGGATGGGATAGATGATAGGATAGGGGATTGGATAGGATAGTAGGATAGGATAGGATAGAGGAAACGATAGGATAGAGGATATGATAGGATTGAGGATGGGATAGGATAGTTGATGGGATAGGATAGAGCAGACGATAGAGGATATGATAGGATTGAAGTTAGGATAGGGGATTGGATAGGATAGAGGATAGGATAGGATGGAGGATAGGATAGGATATAGGATAGGATATAGAACAGGATAGGATAGAGGATTGGATAGGATAGAGGATTGGATAGGATAGAAGATAGGATATGATAGAGGATAGGGTAGGATAGAGGAGAGGATAGGATAGAGGATAGGATAGGATAGAGTATAGGATAGAGGATAGAGGATAGGATAGGATAGAGGATAGGATAGGATAGAGGATAGGATAGGATAGATTATAGGATAGGATAGAGGATAGGATAGGATAGAGGATAGGATAGGATAGAGGATAGGATAGGATAGAGGATAGAGGATAGGATAGGATAGAGGATAGGATAGAGGATAGGATAGGATAGAGGATAGGATAGGATAGAGGATAGGATAGGATAGAGGATAGGATAGGATAGAGGATAGGATAGGATAGAGGATAGGATAGGATAGAGGATAGGATAGGATAGAGGATAGGATAGGATAGAGGATAGGATAGGATAGAGGATAGGAAAGGGGATTGGATAGGATAGAGGTCAGAAGACGTTAGAGGATAGGATTGGATAGAGGATAGGATAGGATAGAGAAGAGGATATGATAGGGGATTGGATAGGGTAGAGGATAGGACAGGATTGAGGATAGGATAGGTTAGAGGATAGGATTGAGGATAGGATATGATAGAGGATTGGATAGGATAGAGGATATTATAGGATAGAGGATAGGATAGGATAGCGGATAGGATAGGATGGAGTATAGAATAGGAATGAGGATAGGATTGTGTTGAGGATAGGATAGGATAGAGGATAGGCTAAGGTAGAGGATAGGATAGGATAGAGGATAGGCTAGGGTAGAGGATAGGATAGGATAGAGGATAGGATAGGGGATTGGTTAGGATAGAGGATAGGATGGGATAGATGATAGGATAGGGGATTGGATAGGATAGGAGGATAGGATAGGATAGAGGAAACGATAGGATAGAGGATATGATAGGATTGAGGATGGGATAGGATAGTTGATGGGATAGGATAGAGCAGACGATAGAGGATATGATAGGATTGAAGTTAGGATAGGGGATTGGATAGGATAGAGGATAGGCTAGGATGGAGGATAGGATAGGATATAGGATAGGATATAGAACAGGATAGGATAGAGGATTGGATAGGATAGAGGATTGGATAGGATAGAGGATAGGATATTATAGAGGATAGGATAGGATAGAGGATAGGATAGGGGACTGGATCGGACACAGGATAAGAGACGATAGTGGATAGGATAGGGTATTGGATAGGATAGAGGACAGGAGACGATAGAGGATAGGATAGGGTAGATGATTAGATAGGGGATTGGATAGGATAGAGGATAGGGGACGATAGAGGATAGGATAGGATAGAGGATAGGATATTATAGAGGATAGGATAGGATAGAGGATAGGATAGGATAGAGGATAGGATAGGATAGAGGACAGGAGACGATAGAGGATAGGATAGGATAGAGGATAGGATAGGATAGAGGAAAGGATAGGGTAGAGGATAGGATAGACGATAGGATCGGATAGAAGATAGGATAGGGGATTGGATAGGATAGAGGATTGGATAGGATAGAGGATAGGGTAGGATGGAGCGTAGGATAGGATAGAGGATAGGATAGAGGACAGGAGACGATAGAGGATAGGATATAATAGAGGATAGGATAGGATAGAGGATAGGATAGGATAGAGGATAGGATAGGATTGAGGATAGGACGGGATAGAGGAGATTATAGAGGATTGGATAGGGGATTGGATAGTATAGAGGATACGATAGGATAGAGGATAGGATAGGATAGAGGATAGGATAGGATATACGATAGGATAGGATTGAGGATAGGATACGATAGAGGATAGGATAGTATAGAGGATACGATAGGATAGAGGATAGGATAGGATAGAGGATAGGATAGGATATACGATAGGATAGGATTGAGGATAGGATACGATAGAGGATCGGGTAGGATAGGATAGAGGATAGGATAGTCGATAGGATAGGTTAGATGATATTATAGGAAAGAGGATAGGATATGATAGAGGATACGATATTATAGAGGATAGGATACGATAGAGGATCGGATAGAGGATAGGCTAGGGTAGAGGATAGGATAGGATAGAGGATAGGATAGGGGATTGGTTAGGATAGAGGATAGGATTGGATAGAAGATAGGATAGGGGATTGGATTGAATAGGAGGATAGGATATGATAGAGGATACGATAGGATAGAGGATATGATAGGATTGAGGATAGGATAGGATAGTTGATGGGATAGGATAGAGCAGACGATAGAGGATATGATAGGATTGAGGTTAGGATAGGGGATTGGATAGCATAGAGGATAGGATAGGATGGAGGATAGGATAGGATATAGGATAGGATATAGAACATGATAGGATAGAGGATTGGATAGGATAGAAGATAGGATAGGATAGAGGATAGGGTAGTATAGAGGATAGGATAGGATAGAGGATAGGATACGATAGAGGATAGGATAGGATAGAGGATAGGATAGGATAGAGGATAGGATAGGATAGAGGATAGGATAGGATAGAGGATTGGATAGGATAGAGGATAGGATATTATAGAGGATAGGATAGGATAGAGGATAGGATAGGGGACTGGATCGGACACAGGATAAGAGACGATAGTGGATAGGATAGGGTATTGGATAGGATAGAGGACAGGAGACGATAGAGGATAGGATAGGGTAGATGATTAGATAGGGGATTGGATAGGATAGAGGATAGGGGACGATAGAGGATAGGATAGGATAGAGGATAGGATAGGATAGAGGATAGGATAGGATAGAGGATAGGATAGGATAGAGGATAGGATAGGATAGAGGATAGGATAGGATAGAGGATAGGATAGGATAGAGGATAGGATAGGATAGAGGATAGGATAGGATAGAGGATAGGATAGGATAGAGGATAGGATAGGATAGAGGATAGGATAGGATAGAGGATAGGATAGGATAGAGGATAGGATAGGATAGAGGATAGGATAGGATAGAGGATAGGATAGGATAGAGGATAGGATAGGATAGAGGATAGGATAGGATAGAGGATAGGATAGGATAGAGGATAGGATAGGATAGAGGATAGGATAGGATAGAGGATAGGATAGGATAGAGGATAGGATAGGATAGAGGATAGGATAGGATTGAGGACAGGACGGGATAGAGGAGAGGATAGAGGATTGTATAGGGGATTGTATAGTATAGAGGATAGGATAGGATAGAGGATAGGATAGGATAGAGGATGGGATAGGATACAGGATAGGAAAGGATAGAGAACAGCATAGGATAGAGGATAGGATAGGATAAAGGATAGGATAGGATAGAGGATAGGATAGGATTGAGGATTGGACGGGATAGAGGAGAGGATAGAGGATTGGATAGGGGATTAGATAGTATAGAGGATAGGATACGACGGAGTATATGATAGGATAGAGGATAGGACGGGATAGAAGAGAGGATAGAGGATTGGATAGTGGATTGGATAGTATAGAGGATACGATAGGATAGAGGATAGGATAGGATAGAGGATAGGATAGGGTAGAGGATAGGATAGAGGATAGTATCGGATAGAAGATAGGATAGGGGATTGGATAGGATAGAGGATTGGATAGGATAGACGATAGGGTAGGATGGAGCGTAGGATAGGATAGAGGATAGGATAGAGGATAGGATAGGATAGAGGATAGGATAGGATAGAGGATAGGATAGGATAGAGGATAGGATAGGGTAGAGGATAGGATAGGATAGAGGATAGGATAGGATAGAGGATAGGATAGGATAGAGGATAGGATAGGATAGAGGATAGGATAGGATAGAGGATAGGATAGGGGACTGGTTCGGACACAGGATAAGAGACGATAGTGGATAGGATAGAGGACAGGAGACGATAGAGGATAGGATAGGGTAGATGATTAGATAGGGGATTGGATAGGATAGAGGATAGGGGACGATAGAGGATAGGATAGGATAGAGGATAGGATACGATAGAGGATAGGATAGGATAGAGGATATTATAGGATAGAGGATAGGATAGGATAGCGGATAGGATAGGATGGAGTATAGGATATTAATGAGGATAGGATTGTGTTGAGGATAGGATAGGATAGAGGATAGGCTAAGGTAGAGGATAGGATAGGATAGAGGATAGGCTAGGGTAGAGGATAGGATAGGATAGAGGATAGGATAGGGGATTGGTTAGGATAGAGGATAGGATGGGATAGATGATAGGATAGGGGATTGGATAGGATAGGAGGATAGGATAGGATAGAGGAAACGATAGGATAGAGGATATGATAGGATTGAGGATGGGATAGGATAGTTGATGGGATAGGATAGAGCAGACGATAGAGGATATGATAGGATTGAAGTTAGGATAGGGGATTGGATAGGATAGAGGATAGGATAGGATGGAGGATAGGATAGGATATAGGATAGGGTATAGAACAGGATAGGATAGAGGATTGGAAAGGATAGAGGATTGGATAGGATAGAAGATAGGATATGATAGAGGATAGGGTAGGATAGAGGAGAGGATAGGATAGAGGATAGGATAGGATAGAGGATAGGATAGGATAGAGGATAGGATAGGATAGAGGATAGGATAGGATAGAGGATAGGATAGGATAGAGGATAGGATAGGATAGAGGATAGGATAGGATAGAGGATAGGATAGGATAGAGGATAGGATAGGGGACTGGATCGGACACAGGATAAGAGACGATAGTGGATAGGATAGGGTATTGGATAGGATAGAGGACAGGAGACGATAGAGGATAGGATAGGGTAGATGATTAGATAGGGGATTGGATAGGATAGAGGATAGGGGACGATAGAGGATAGGATAGGATAGAGGATAGGATAGGATAGAGGATAGGATAGGATAGAGGATAGGATAGGATAGAGGATAGGATAGGATAGAGGATAGGATAGCATAGAGGATAGGATAGGATAGAGGATACGATAGGATAGAGGATAGGATAGGATAGAGGATAGGATAGGATAGAGGATAGGATAGGATAGAGGATAGGATAGGATAGAGGATAGGATATAATAGAGGATAGGATAGGATAGAGGATAGGATAGGATAGAGGATAGGATAGGATAGAGGATAGGATAGGATTGAGGATAGGACGGGATAGAGGAGAGGATAGAGGATTGGATAGGGGATTGGATAGTATAGAGGATACGATAGGATAGAGGATAGGATAGGATAGAGGATAGGATAGGATATACGATAGGATAGGATTGAGGATAGGATAGGATTGAGGATAGGATACGATAGGGGATAGGATAGTATAGAGGATACGATAGGATAGAGGATAGGATAGGATAGAGGATAGGATAGGTTATACGATAGGATAGGATTGAGGATAGGATACGATAGAGGATCGGGTAGGATAGGATAGAGGATAGGATAGTCGATAGGATAGGTTAGATGATATTATAGGAAAGAGGATAGGATATGATAGAGGATACGATATTATAGAGGATAGGATACGATAGAGGATCGGATAGGATAGGATAGAGGATAGGCTAGGGTAGAGGATAGGATAGGATAGAGGATAGGATAGGGGATTGGTTAGGATAGAGGATAGGATTGGATAGAAGATAGGATAGGGGATTGGATTGAATAGGAGGATAGGATATGATAGAGGATACGATAGGATAGAGGATATGATAGGATTGAGGATAGGATAGGATAGTTGATGGGATAGGATAGAGCAGACGATAGAGGATATGATAGGATTGAGGTTAGGATAGGGGATTGGATAGGATAGAGGATAGGATAGGATGGAGGATAGGATAGGATATAGGATAGGATATAGAACATGATAGGATAGAGGATTGGATAGGATAGAGGATTGGATAGGATAGAAGATAGGATAGGATAGAGGATAGGGTAGTATAGAGGATAGGATA
Organism: Halictus rubicundus; assembly: GCF_050948215.1. Classification (NCBI taxonomy): domain Eukaryota; kingdom Metazoa; phylum Arthropoda; class Insecta; order Hymenoptera; family Halictidae; genus Halictus; species Halictus rubicundus. Next base: position 442,171 of record NW_027488753.1, on the reverse strand, counting down.
GGATAGAGGATAGGATAGGATAGAGGATAGGATAGGATAGAGGATAGGATAGGATAGAGGATAGGATAGGATAGAGGATTGGATAGGATAGAGGATAGGATATTATAGAGGATAGGATAGGATAGAGGATAGGATAGGGGACTGGATCGGACACAGGATAAGAGACGATAGTGGATAGGATAGGGTATTGGATAGGATAGAGGACAGGAGACGATAGAGGATAGGATAGGGTAGATGATTAGATAGGGGATTGGATAGGATAGAGGATAGGGGACGATAGAGGATAGGATAGGATAGAGGATAGGATAGGATAGAGGATAGGATAGGATAGAGGATAGGATAGGATAGAGGATAGGATAGGATAGAGGATAGGATAGGATAGAGGATAGGATAGGATAGAGGATAGGATAGGATAGAGGATAGGATAGGATAGAGGATAGGATAGGATAGAGGATAGGATAGGATAGAGGATAGGATAGGATAGAGGATAGGACGGGATAGAGGAGAGGATAGAGGATTGTATAGGGTATTGTATAGTATAGAGGATAGGATAGGATAGAGGATAGGATAGGATAGAGGATAGGATAGGATAGAGGATGGGATAGGATACAGGATAGGAAAGGATAGAGAACAGCATAGGATAGAGGATAGGATAGGATAAAGGATAGGATAGGATAGAGGATAGGATAGGATTGAGGATTGGACGGGATAGAGGAGAGGATAGAGGATTGGATAGGGGATTAGATAGTATAGAGGATAGGATACGACGGAGTATATGATAGGATAGAGGATAGGACGGGATAGAAGAGAGGATAGAGGATTGGATAGTGGATTGGATAGTATAGAGGATACGATAGGATAGATGATAGGATAGGATAGAGGATAGGATAGGGTAGAGGATAGGATAGAGGATAGTATCGGATAGAAGATAGGATAGGGGATTGGATAGGATAGAGGATTGGATAGGATAGACGATAGGGTAGGATGGAGCGTAGGATAGGATAGAGGATAGGATAGAGGATAGGATAGGATAGAGGATAGGATAGGATAGAGGATAGGATAGGGTAGAGGATAGGATAGGATAGAGGATAGGATAGGATAGAGGATAGGATAGGATAGAGGATAGGATAGGATAGAGGATAGGATAGGGGACTGGTTCGGACACAGGATAAGAGACGATAGTGGATAGGATAGAGGACAGGAGACGATAGAGGATAGGATAGGGTAGATGATTAGATAGGGGATTGGATAGGATAGAGGATAGGGGACGATAGAGGATAGGATAGGATAGAGGATAGGATACGATAGAGGATAGGATAGGATAGAGGATATTATAGGATAGAGGATAGGATAGGATAGCGGATAGGATAGGATGGAGTATAGGATATTAATGAGGATAGGATTGTGTTGAGGATAGGATAGGATAGAGGATAGGATAGGATAGAGGATAGGATAGGATTGAGGATTGGACGGGATAGAGGAGAGGATAGAGGATTGGATAGGGGATTAGATAGTATAGAGGATAGGATACGACGGAGTATATGATAGGATAGAGGATAGGACGGGATAGAAGAGAGGATAGAGGATTGGATAGTGGATTGGATAGTATAGAGGATACGATAGGGTAGATGATAGGATAGGATAGAGGATAGGATAGGGTAGAGGATAGGATAGAGGATAGTATCGGATAGAAGATAGGATAGGGGATTGGATAGGATAGAGGATTGGATAGGATAGACGATAGGGTAGGATGGAGCGTAGGATAGGATAGAGGATAGGATAGAGGATAGGATAGGATAGAGGATAGGATAGGATAGAGGATAGGATAGGGTAGAGGATAGGATAGGATAGAGGATAGGATAGGATAGAGGATAGGATAGGATAGAGGATAGGATAGGATAGAGGATAGGATAGGGGACTGGTTCGGACACAGGATAAGAGACGATAGTGGATAGGATAGAGGACAGGAGACGATAGAGGATAGGATAGGGTAGATGATTAGATAGGGGATTGGATAGGATAGAGGATAGGGGACGATAGAGGATAGGATAGGATAGAGGATAGGATACGATAGAGGATAGGATAGGATAGAGGATATTATAGGATAGAGGATAGGATAGGATAGCGGATAGGATAGGATGGAGTATAGGATATTAATGAGGATAGGATTGTGTTGAGGATAGGATAGGATAGAGGATAGGCTAAGGTAGGGGATAGGATAGGATAGAGGATAGGCTAGGGTAGAGGATAGGATAGGATAGAGGATAGGATAGGGGATTGGTTAGGATAGAGGATAGGATGGGATAGATGATAGGATAGGGGATTGGATAGGATAGAGGATTGGATAGGATAGAAGATAGGATATGATAGAGGATAGGGTAGGATAGAGGAGAGGATAGGATAGAGGATAGGATAGGATAGAGGATAGGATAGGATAGAGGATAGGATAGGATAGAGGATAGGATAGGATAGAGGATAGGATAGGATGGAGTATAGGATATTAATGAGGATAGGATTGTGTTGAGGATAGGATAGGATAGAGGATAGGATAGGATTGAGGATTGGACGGGATAGAGGAGAGGATAGAGGATTGGATAGGGGATTAGATAGTATAGAGGATAGGATACGACGGAGTATATGATAGGATAGAGGATAGGACGGGATAGAAGAGAGGATAGAGGATTGGATAGTGGATTGGATAGTATAGAGGATACGATAGGATAGATGATAGGATAGGATAGAGGATAGGATAGGGTAGAGGATAGGATAGAGGATAGTATCGGATAGAAGATAGGATAGGGGATTGGATAGGATAGAGGATTGGATAGGATAGACGATAGGGTAGGATGGAGCGTAGGATAGGATAGAGGATAGGATAGAGGATAGGATAGGATAGAGGATAGGATAGGATAGAGGATAGGATAGGGTAGAGGATAGGATAGGATAGAGGATAGGATAGGATAGAGGATAGGATAGGATAGAGGATAGGATAGGATAGAGGATTGGATAGGATAGAGGATTGGATAGGATAGAAGATAGGATATGATAGAGGATAGGGTAGGATAGAGGATAGGATAGGATAGAGGATATTATAGGATAGAGGATAGAATAGGATAGCGGATAGGATAGGATGGAGTATAGGATATTAATGAGGATAGGATTGTGTTGAGGATAGGATAGGATAGAGGATAGGCTAAGGTAGAGGATAGGATAGGATAGAGGATAGGCTAGGGTAGAGGATAGGATAGGATAGAGGATAGGATAGGGGATTGGTTAGGATAGAGGATAGGATGGGATAGATGATAGGATAGGGGATTGGATAGGATAGGAGGATAGGATAGGATAGAGGAAACGATAGGATAGAGGATATGATAGGATTGAGGATGGGATAGGATAGTTGATGGGATAGGATAGAGCAGACGATAGAGGATATGATAGGATTGAAGTTAGGATAGGGGATTGGATAGGATAGAGGATAGGATAGGATGGAGGATAGGATAGGATATAGGATAGGGTATAGAACAGGATAGGATAGAGGATTGGATAGGATAGAGGATTGGATAGGATAGAAGATAGGATATGATAGAGGATAGGGTAGGATAGAGGAGAGGATAGGATAGAGGATAGGATAGGATAGAGGATAGGATAGGATAGAGGATAGGATAGGATAGAGGATAGGATAGGATAGAGGATAGGATAGAGGATAGGATAGGGGACTGGATCGGACACAGGATAAGAGACGATAGTGGATAGGATAGGGTATTGGATAGGATAGAGGACAGGAGACGATAGAGGATAGGATAGGGTAGATGATTAGATAGGGGATTGGATAGGATAGAGGATAGGGGACGATAGAGGATAGGATAGGATAGAGGATAGGATAGGATAGAGGATAGGATAGGATAGAGGATAGGATAGGATAGAGGATAGGATAGGATAGAGGATAGGATAGCATAGAGGATAGGATAGGATAGAGGATACGATAGGATAGAGGATAGGATAGGATAGAGGATAGGATAGGATAGAGGATAGGATAGGATAGAGGATAGGATAGGATAGAGGATAGGATATAATAGAGGATAGGATAGGATAGAGGATAGGATAGGATAGAGGATAGGATAGGATAGAGGATAGGATAGGATTGAGGATAGGACGGGATAGAGGAGAGGATAGAGGATTGGATAGGGGATTGGATAGTATAGAGGATACGATAGGATAGAGGATAGGATAGGATAGAGGATAGGATAGGATATACGATAGGATAGGATTGAGGATAGGATAGGATTGAGGATAGGATACGATAGGGGATAGGATAGTATAGAGGATACGATAGGATAGAGGATAGGATAGGATAGAGGATAGGATAGGATATACGATAGGATAGGATTGAGGATAGAATACGAAAGAGGATCGGGTAGGATAGGATAGAGGATAGGATAGTCGATAGGATAGGTTAGATGATATTATAGGAAAGAGGATAGGATATGATAGAGGATACGATATTATAGAGGATAGGATACGATAGAGGATCGGATAGGATAGGATAGAGGATAGGATAGAGGATAGGCTAGGGTAGAGGATAGGATAGGATAGAGGATAGGATAGGGGATTGGTTAGGATAGAGGATAGGATTGGATAGAAGATAGGATAGGGGATTGGATTGAATAGGAGGATAGGATATGATAGAGGATACGATAGGATAGAGGATATGATAGGATTGAGGATAGGATAGGATTGAGGATAGGATAGGATAGTTGATGGGATAGGATAGAGCAGACGATAGAGGGTATGATAGGATTGAGGTTAGGATAGGGGATTGGATAGGATAGAGGATAGGATAGGATGGAGGATAGGATAGGATATAGGATAGGATATAGAACATGATAGGATAGAGGATTGGATAGGATAGAAGATAGGATAGGATAGAGGATAGGGTAGTATAGAGGATAGGATAGGATAGAGGATAGGATAGGATAGAGGATAGGATAGGATAGAGGATAGGATAGGATAGAGGATAGGATAGGATAGAGGATAGGATAGGATAGAGGATAGGATAGGATAGAGGATAGGATAGGATAGAGGATAGGATAGGATAGAGGATAGGATAGGATAGAGGATAGGATAGGATAGAGGATAGGATAGGATAGAGGATAGGATAGGATAGAGGATAGGATAGGATAGAGGATAGGATAGGATAGAGGATAGGATAGGATAGAGGATAGGATAGGATTGAGGATAGGACGGGATAGAGGAGAGGATAGAGGATTGTATAGGGGATTGGATAGTATAGAGGATAGGATAGGATAGAGGATAGGATAGGATAGAAGATAGGATAGGATAGAGGATGGGATAGGATACAGGATAGGAAAGGATAGAGAACAGCCTAGGATAGAGGATAGGATAGGATAAAGGATAGGATAGGATAGAGGATAGGATAGGATTGAGGATTGGACGGGATAGAGGAGAGGATAGAGGATTGGATAGGGGATTAGATAGTATAGAGGACAGGATACGACGGAGTATATGATAGGATAGAGGATAGGACGGGATAGAAGAGAGGATAGAGGATTGGATAGTGGATTGGATAGTATAGAGGATACGATAGGATAGAGGATAGGATAGGATAGAGGATAGGATAGAGTAGGATAGAGGATAGGATCGGATAGAAGATAGGATAGGGGATTGGATAGGATAGAGGATTGGATAGGATAGAGGATAGGGTAGGATGGAGCGTAGGATAGGATAGAGGATAGGATAGAGGACAGGAGACGATAGAGGATAGGATATAATAGAGGATAGGATAGGATAGAGGATAGGATAGGATAGAGGATAGGATAGGATTGAGGATAGGATCGGATAGAGGATAGGATAGGGGATTGGATAGGACAGAGGATAGGATAGGATAGAGGATAGGATAGGATAGAGGATAGGATAGGATAGAGGATAGGATAGGGGACTGGATCGGACACAGGATAAGAGACGATAGTGGATAGGATAGGGTATTGGATAGGATAGAGGACAGGAGACGATAGAGGATAGGATAGGGTAGATGATTAGATAGGGGATTGGATAGGATAGAGGATAGGGGACGATAGAGGATAGGATAGGATAGAGGATAGGATAGGATAGAGGATAGGATAGGATAGAGGATAGGATAGGATAGAGGATAGGATAGGATAGAGGATAGGATAGGAAGGAGGATAGGATAGGATAGAGGATAGGATAGCATAGAGGATAGGATAGGATAGAGGATACGATAGGATAGAGGATAGGATAGGATAGAGGATAGGATAGGATAGAGGATAGGATAGGATAGAGGATAGGATAGGATAGAGGATAGGATAGGGTAGAGGATAGAATAGACGATAGGATCGGATTGAGGATAGGATAGGATAGAGGATAGGATAGGACAGAGGATAGGATAGGATAGAGGATAGGGTAGGATGGAGCGTAGGATAGGATAGAGGATAGGATAGAGGACAGGAGACGATAGAGGATAGGATATAATAGAGGATAGGATAGGATAGAGGATAGGATAGGATAGAGGATAGGATAGGATAGAGGATAGGATAGGATTGAGGATAGGACGGGATAGAGGAGAGGATAGAGGATTGGATAGGGGATTGGATAGTATAGAGGATACGATAGGATAGAGGATAGGATAGGATAGAGGATAGGATAGGATATACGATAGGATAGGATTGAGGATAGGATACGATAGAGGATAGGATAGTATAGAGGATACGATAGGATAGAGGATAGGATAGGATAGAGGATAGGATAGGATATACGATAGGATAGGATTGAGGATAGGATACGATAGAGGATCGGGTAGGATAGGATAGAGGATAGGATAGTCGATAGGATAGGTTAGATGATATTATAGGAAAGAGGATAGGATATGATAGAGGATACGATATTATAGAGGATAGGATACGATAGAGGGTCGGATAGGATAGGATAGAGGATAGGATAGAGGATAGGCTAGGGTAGAGGATAGGATAGGATAGAGGATAGGATAGGGGATTGGTTAGGATAGAGGATAGGATTAGATAGAAGATAGGATAGGGGATTGGATTGAATAGGAGGATAGGATATGATAGAGGATACGATAGGATAGAGGATATGATAGGATTGAGGATAGGATAGGATAGTTGATGGGATAGGGTAGAGCAGACGATACAGGATATGATAGGATTGAGGTTAGGATAGGGGATTGGATAGGATAGAGGATAGGATAGGATGGAGGATAGGATAGGATATAGGATAGGATATAGAACATGATAGGATAGAGGATTGGATAGGATAGAGGATTGGATAGGATAGAAGATAGGATAGGATAGTGGATAGGGTAGTATAGAGGATAGGATAGGATAGAGGATAGGATAGGATAGAGGATAGGATAGGATAGAGGATAGGATAGGATAGAGGATAGGATAGGATAGAGGATAGGATAGGATAGAGGATAGGATAGGGTAGAGAATAGGATAGGATGAAGGATAGGATAGGATAGAGGATAGGATAGGATAGAGGATAGGATAGGATAGAGGATAGGATAGGATAGAGGATAGGATAGGATAGAGAATAGGATAGGATAGAGGATAGGATAGGATAGAGGATAGAGGATAGGATAGGATAGAGGATAGGATAGGATAGAGGATAGGATAGGATAGAGGATAGGATAAGATAGAGGATAGGATAGGATTGAGGATAGGACGGGATAGAGGAGAGGATAGAGGATTGTATAGGGGATTGGATAGTATAGAGGATAGGATAGGATAGAGGATAGGATAGGATAGAGGATAGGATAGGATAGAGGATGGGATAGGATACAGGATAGGAAAGGATAGAGAACAGCATAGGATAGAGGATAGGATAGGATAAAGGATAGGATAGGATAGAGGATAGGATAGGATTGAGGATTGGACGGGATAGAGGAGAGGATAGAGGATTGGATAGGGGATTAGATAGTATAGAGGATAGGATACGACGGAGTATATGATAGGATAGAGGATAGGACGGGATAGAAGAGAGGATAGAGGATTGGATAGTGGATTGGATAGTATAGAGGATACGATAGGATAGAGGATAGGATAGGATAGAGGATAGGATAGGATAGAGGATAGGATAGGGTAGAGGATAGAATAGACGATAGGATCGGATTGAGGATAGGATAGGATAGAGGATAGGATAGGACAGAGGATAGGATAGGATAGAGGATAGGGTAGGATGGAGCGTAGGATAGGATAGAGGATAGGATAGAGGACAGGAGACGATAGAGGATAGGATATAATAGAGGATAGGATAGGATAGAGGATAGGATAGGATAGAGGATAGGATAGGATAGAGGATAGGATAGGATTGAGGATAGGTCGGGATAGAGGAGAGGATAGAGGATTGGATAGGGGATTGGATAGTATAGAGGATACGATAGGATAGAGGATAGGATAGGATAGAGGATAGGATAGGATATACGATAGGATAGGATTGAGGATAGGATACGATAGAGGATAGGATAGTATAGAGGATACGATAGGATAGTGGATAGGATAGGATAGAGGATAGGATAGGATGGAGGATAGGATAGGATAGAAGATAGGATAGGATAGAGGATATGGTAGTATAGAGGATAGGATAGGATAGAGGATAGGATAGGATAGAGGATAGGATAGGATAGAGGATAGGATAGGATAGAGGATAGGATAGGATAGAGGATAGGATAGGATAGAGGATAGGATAGGGTAGAGAATAGGATAGGATGAAGGATAGGATAGGATAGAGGATAGGATAGGATAGAGGATAGGATAGGATAGAGGATAGGATAGGATAGAGGATAGGATAGGATAGAGAATAGGATAGGATAGAGGATAGGATAGGATAGAGGATAGAGGATAGGATAGGATAGAGGATAGGATAGGATAGAGGATAGGATAGGATAGAGGATAGGATAAGATAGAGGATAGGATAGGATTGAGGATAGGACGGGATAGAGGAGAGGATAGAGGATTGTATAGGGGATTGGATAGTATAGAGGATAGGATAGGATAGAGGATAGGATAGGATAGAGGATAGGATAGGATAGAGGATGGGATAGGATACAGGATAGGAAAGGATAGAGAACAGCATAGGATAGAGGATAGGATAGGATAAAGGATAGGATAGGATAGAGGATAGGATAGGATTGAGGATTGGACGGGATAGAGGAGAGGATAGAGGATTGGATAGGGGATTAGATAGTATAGAGGATAGGATACGACGGAGTATATGATAGGATAGAGGATAGGACGGGATAGAAGAGAGGATAGAGGATTGGATAGTGGATTGGATAGTATAGAGGATACGATAGGATAGAGGATAGGATAGGGGATTGGATAGGACAGAGGATAGGATAGGATAGAGGATAGGATAGGATAGAGGATAGGATAGGATAGCGGATAGGATAGGGGATTGGATAGGACAGAGGATAGGATAGGATAGAGGATAGGATAGGATAGAGGATAGGATAGGGTAGAGGATAGGATAGGATAGAGGATAGGATATAATATAGCATATGATAGGATAGAGTATAGGATAGGATTGAGGATAGGACGGGATAGAGGAGAGGATAGAGGATTGGATAGGGGATTGGATAGGATGGAGGATAGGATCGAATAGAGGATAGGATAGAGTATAGGATAGAGGATTGGATAGGATAGGGGATTTTATACGATAGAGGATAGGATAGGATAGGGGATATTATAGGATAGAGGATAGGATAGGATAGCGGATAGGATAGGATAGGATAGGATAGCGAATAGGATAAGATATAGGATTGGATAGGATAGAGAATAGAGTAGGATAGAGGATAGGATAGGATAGAGGATAGGATAGGATAGAGGATAGGATAGGATAGAGGATAGGATAGGATAGAGGATAGGATAGGATAGAGGATAGGATAGGATAGAGGATAGAGGAGAGGATAGAGGATTGGATAGGGGATTGGATAGTATAGAGGATAGGATAGGATAGAGGATAGGATAGGATTGAGGATAGGACGGGATAGAGGAGAGGATAGAGGATTGGATAGGGGATTGGATAGGGGATTGGATAGTATAGAGGATAGGATAGGATAGAGGATAGGATAGGATTGAGGATAGGACGGGATAGAGGAGAGGATAGAGGATAGGATAGGGGATTGGATAGGGGATTGGATAGTATAGAGGATATGATATTATAGAGGATAGGATAGGATAGAGGATAGGATCGAATAGAGGATAGGAAAGGGGATTGGAAAGGATAGGATAGGTTAGAGTATAGAATAGGATAGAGGATAATATAGGATAGAGGATAGGATAGGATAGAGGATAGGATAGGATAGAGGATAGGATAGGATAGAGGATAGAGGATAGGATAGGATTGAGGATAGGACGCTATAGAGGAGAGGATAGAGGATAGCATAGGATAGAGGATAGGATAGGATATACGATAGGATAGGATTGAGGATAGGACGGGATAGAGGAGAGGATAGAGGATTGGATAGGGGATTGGATAGGATGGAGGATAGGATCGAATAGAGGATAGGATAGAGTATAGGATAGAGGATGGGATAGGATAGGGGATAGGATAGGATAGAGGATAGGATAGGATAGACGATAGGATAGGATTGAGGATAGGATATAGGATTGGATAGGAAAGAGAAAAGGATAGGATAGAGGATACGATATTATAGAGGATAGGATAGGATGGAGGATAGGATCGAATAGAGGATAGGATTGAGGACAGGAGACGATAGAGGATAGGATAGGATAGAGGATAGGATAGGATAGAGGATAGGATAGGATAGAGGATAGGATAGGATAGAGGATAGGATAGGATAGAGGATAGGATAGGATAGAGGATAGGATAGGATAGAGGATAGGATAGGATAGAGGATAGGATAGGATAGAGGATAGGATAGGATAGAGGATAGGATAGAGGATAGGATCGGATAGAAGATAGGATAGGGGATTGGATAGGATAGAGGATTGGATAGGATAGAGGATAGGGTAGGATGGAGCGTAGGATAGGATAGAGGATAGGATAGAGGACAGGAGACGATAGAGGATAGGATAGGATAGAGGATAGGATAGGATAGAGGATAGGATAGGATTGAGGATAGGACGGGATAGAGGAGAGGATAGAGGATTGTATAGGGGATTGGATAGTATAGAGGATAGGATAGGATAGAGGATAGGATAGGATAGAGAATAGGATAGGATAGAGGATAGGATAGGATAGAGGATAGGATAGGATAGAGGATAGGATAGGATAGAGGATAGGATAGGATTGAGGATAGGATACGATAGAGGATAGGATAGGATAGACGATAGGATAGGATTGAGGATAGGATAGGATTGAGGATAGGACGGGATAGAGGATTGGATAGAGGATTGTATAGGGGATTGGATAGTATAGAGGATAGGATAGGATAGAGGATAGGATAGGATAGAGAATAGGATAGGATAGAGGATAGGATAGGATAGAGGATAGGATAGGATATACGATAGGATAGGATTGAGGATAGGATACGATAGAGGATAGGATAGGATAGACGATAGGATAGGATTGAGGATAGGATAGGATTGAGGATAGGACGGGATAGAGGATTGGATAGAGGATTGTATAGGGGATTGGATAGTATAGAGGATAGGATAGGATAGAGGATAGGATAGGATAGAGAATAGGATAGGATAGAGGATAGGATAGGATAGAGGATAGGATAGGATAGAGGATAGGATAGGATAGAGGATAGGATAGGATTGAGGATAGGATACGATAGAGGATAGGATAGGATAGACGATAGGATAGGATTGAGGATAGGATAGGATTGAGGATAGGACGGGATAGAGGATTGGATAGAGGATTGTATAGGGGATTGGATAGTATAGAGGATAGGATAGGATAGAGGATAGGATAGGATAGAGAATAGGATAGGATAGAGGATAGGATAGGATAGAGGATAGGATAGGATAGAGGATAGGATAGGATAGAGGATAGGATAGGATAGAGGATAGGATAGGATAGAGGATAGGATAGGATAGCGGATAGGATAGGGGATTGGATAGGACAGAGGATAGGATAGGATAGAGGATAGGATAGGATAGAGGATAGGATAGGGTAGAGGATAGGATAGGATAGAGGATAGGATATAATATAGGATATGATAGGATAGAGTATAGGATAGGATTGAGGATAGGACGGGATAGAGGAGAGGATAGAGGATTGGATAGGGGATTGGATAGGATGGAGGATAGGATCGAATAGAGGATAGGATAGAGTATAGGATAGAGGATTGGATAGGATAGGGGATATTATACGATAGAGGATAGGATAGGATAGGGGATATTATAGGATAGAGGATAGGATAGGATAGCGGATAGGATAGGATAGGATAGGATAGCAAATAGGATAAGATATAGGATTGGATAGGATAGAGGATAGAATAGGATAGAGGATAGGATAGGATAGAGGATAGGATAGGATAGAGGATAGGATAGGATAGAGGATAGGATAGGATAGAGGATAGGATAGGATAGAGGATAGGATAGGATAGAGGATAGGATAGGATAGAGGATAGGATAGGATAGAGGATAGAGGAGAGGATAGAGGATTGGATAGGGGATTGGATAGTATAGAGGATAGGATAGGATAGAGGATAGGATAGGATTGAGGATAGGACGGGATATAGGAGAGGATAGAGGATTGGATAGGGGATTGGATAGGGGATTGGATAGTATAGAGGATAGGATAGGATAGAGGATAGGATAGGATTGAGGATAGGACGGGATAGAGGAGAGGATAGAGGATTGGATAGGGGATTGGATAGGGGATTGGATAGTATAGAGGATATGATATTATAGAGGATAGGATAGGATAGAGGATAGGATCGAATAGAGGATAGGAAAGGGGATTGGAAAGGATAGGATAGGTTAGAGTATAGAATGGTATTGAGGATAGGATAGGATAGAGGATAGGATAGGATACAGGATAGGATAGGATAGAGGATAGGATAGTATAGAGGATAGGATAGGATAGAGGATAGAGGATAGGATAGGATTGAGGATAGGACGGGATAGAGGAGAGGATAGAGGATTGGATAGGGGATTGGATAGTATAGAGGATACGATAGGATAGAGGATAGCATAGGATAGAGGATAGGATAGGATATACGATAGGATAGGATTGAGGATAGGACGGGATAGAGGAGAGGATAGAGGATTGGATAGGGGATTGGATAGGATGGAGGATAGGATCGAACAGAGGATAGGATAGAGTATAGGATAGAGGATGGGATAGGATAGGGGATAGGATAGGATAGAGGATAGGATAGGATAGACGATAGGATAGGATTGAGGATAGGATATAGGATTGGATAGGAAAGAGAAAAGGATAGGATAGAGGATACGATATTATAGAGGATAGGATAGGATGGAGGATAGGATCGAATAGAGGATAGGATTGAGGACAGGAGACGATAGGGGATAGGATAGGATAGAGGATAGGATAGGATAGAGGATAGGATAGGATAGAGGATAGGATAGGATAGAGGATAGGATAGGATAGAGGATAGAGGATAGGATAGGATAGAGGATAGGATAGGATAGAGGATAGGATAGGATAGAGGATAGGATAGGATAGAGGATAGGATAGGATAGAGGATAGGATAGGATAGAGGATAGGATAGGATAGAGGATAGGATAGGATAGAGGATAGGATAGGATAGAGGATAGGATAGGATAGAGGATAGGATAGAGGATAGGATCGGATAGAAGATAGGATAGGGGATTGGATAGGATAGAGGATTGGATAGGATAGAGGATAGGGTAGGATGGAGCGTAGGATAGGATAGAGGATAGGATAGAGGACAGGAGACGATAGAGGATAGGATAGGATAGAGGATAGGATAGGATAGAGGATAGGATAGGATTGAGGATAGGACGGGATAGAGGAGAGGATAGAGGATTGGATAGGGGATTGGATAGTATAGAGGATACGATAGGATAGAGGATAGGATAGGATAGAGGATAGGATAGGATATACGATAGGATAGGATTGAGGATAGGATACGATAGAGGATAGGATAGGATAGACGATAGGATAGGATTGAGGATAGGATAGGATTGAGGATAGGACGGGATAGAGGATTGGATAGAGGATTGTATAGGGGATTGGATAGTATAGAGGATAGGATAGGATAGAGGATAGGATAGGATAGACGATAGGATAGGATAGAGGATGGGATAGGATACAGGATAGGAAAGGATAGAGAACAGGATAGGATAGAGGATAGGATAGGATAAAGGATAGGATAGGATAGAGGATAGGATAGGATTGAGGATTGGACGGGATAGAGGAGAGGATAGAGGATTGGATAGGGGATTAGATAGTATAGAGGATAGGATACGACGGAGGATATGATAGGATAGAGGATAGGACGGGATAGAAGAGAGGATAGAGGATTGGATAGTGGATTGGATAGTATAGAGGATACGATAGGATAGAGGATAGGATAGGATAGAGGATAGGATAGGATAGAGGATAGGATAGGATTGAGGATAGGACGGGATAGAGGGGAGGATAGAGGATTGGATAGGGGATTGGATAGTATAGAGGATATGATATTATAGAGGATAGGATAGGATAGAGGATAGGATCGAATAGAGGATAGGAAAGGGGATTGGAAAGGATAGGATAGGATAGAGTATAGAATAGTATTGAGGATAGGATAGGATAGAGGATAGGATAGGATAGAGGATAGGATAGGATAGAGGTTAGGATAGGATAGAGGATAGGATAGGATAGAGGATAGTATAGGGTAGCGGGTAGGATAGTATAGAGGATAGGATAGGATAGAGGATAGGATCGAATTGAGGATAGGAAAGGGGATTGGAAATAATAGGATAGGATAGAGTATAGAATAGTATAGAGGATAGGATAGGATAGAGGATAGGATAGGATAGAGGATAGGACAGGATAGATGATAGGATAGGGTAGAGGGTAGGATAGTATAGAGGATAGGATAGAATAGAGGATAGGATAGGATGGAGGATAGGATAGGATAGAGGATAGGATATAATAGAGGATAGGATCGGATAGAGGATAGGATAGGGGATTGGATAGGACAGAGGATAGGATACGATAGAGGATAGGATAGGATAGAGGATAGGATAGGATAGAGGATAGGATAGGATAGAGGATAGGATAGGATAGAGGATAGGATAGGATAGAGGATAGGATAGGATAGAGGATAGGATAGGATAGAGGATAGGATAGGATAGAGGATAGGATAGGATAGAGGATAGGATAGGATAGAGGATAGGATAGGATAGAGGATAGGATAGGATAGAGGATAGGATAGGATAGAGGATAGGATAGGATAGAGGATAGGATAGGATAGAGGATAGGATAGGATAGAGGATAGGATAGGATAGAGGATAGGATAGGATAGAGGATAGGATAGGATTGAGGATAGGACGGGATAGAGGAGAGGATAGAGGATTGTATAGGGGATTGTATAGTATAGAGGATAGGATAGGATAGAGGATAGGATAGGATAGAGGATAGGATAGGATAGAGGATGGGATAGGATACAGGATAGGAAAGGATAGAGAACAGCATAGGATAGAGGATAGGATAGGATAAAGGATAGGATAGGATAGAGGATAGGATAGGATTGAGGATTGGACGGGATAGAGGAGAGGATAGAGGATTGGATAGGGGATTAGATAGTATAGAGGATAGGATACGACGGAGTATATGATAGGATAGAGGATAGGACGGGATAGAAGAGAGGATAGAGGATTGGATAGTGGATTGGATAGTATAGAGGATACGATAGGATAGAGGATAGGATAGGATAGAGGATATGATAGGGTAGAGGATAGGATAGAGGATAGTATCGGATAGAAGATAGGATAGGGGATTGGATAGGATAGAGGATTGGATAGGATAGACGATAGGGTAGGATGGAGCGTAGGATAGGATAGAGGATAGGATAGAGGATAGGATAGGATAGAGGATAGGATAGGATAGAGGATAGGATAGGGTAGAGGATAGGATAGGATAGAGGATAGGATAGGATAGAGGATAGGATAGGATAGAGGATAGGATAGGATAGAGGATAGGATAGGATAGAGGATAGGATAGGATAGAGGATAGGATAGGATAGAGGATAGGATAGGGGACTGGTTCGGACACAGGATAAGAGACGATAGTGGATAGGATAGAGGACAGGAGACGATAGAGGATAGGATAGGGTAGATGATTAGATAGGGGATTGGATAGGATAGAGGATAGGGGACGATAGAGGATAGGATAGGATAGAGGATAGGATACGATAGAGGATAGGATAGGATAGAGGATATTATAGGATAGAGGATAGGATAGGATAGCGGATAGGATAGGATGGAGTATAGGATATTAATGAGGATAGGATTGTGTTGAGGATAGGATAGGATAGAGGATAGGCTAAGGTAGAGGATAGGATAGGATAGAGGATAGGCTAGGGTAGAGGATAGGATAGGATAGAGGATAGGATAGGGGATTGGTTAGGATAGAGGATAGGATGGGATAGATGATAGGATAGGGGATTGGATAGGATAGGAGGATAGGATAGGATAGAGGAAACGATAGGATAGAGGATATGATAGGATTGAGGATGGGATAGGATAGTTGATGGGATAGGATAGAGCAGACGATAGAGGATATGATAGGATTGAAGTTAGGATAGGGGATTGGATAGGATAGAGGATAGGATAGGATGGAGGATAGGATAGGATATAGGATAGGGTATAGAACAGGATAGGATAGAGGATTGGATAGGATAGAGGATTGGATAGGATAGAAGATAGGATATGATAGAGGATAGGGTAGGATAGAGGAGAGGATAGGATAGAGGATAGGATAGGATAGAGGATAGGATAGGATAGAGGATAGGATAGGATAGAGGATAGGATAGGGGACTGGATCGGACACAGGATAAGAGACGATAGTGGATAGGATAGGGTATTGGATAGGATAGAGGACAGGAGACGATAGAGGATAGGATAGGGTAGATGATTAGATAGGGGATTGGATAGGATAGAGGATAGGGGACGATAGAGGATAGGATAGGATAGAGGATAGGATAGGATAGAGGATAGGATAGGATAGAGGATAGGATAGGATAGAGGATAGGATAGCATAGAGGATAGGATAGGATAGAGGATACGATAGGATAGAGGATAGGATAGGATAGAGGATAGGATAGGATAGAGGATAGGATAGGATAGAGGATAGGATAGGATAGAGGATAGGATATAATAGAGGATAGGATAGGATAGAGGATAGGATAGGATAGAGGATAGGATAGGATAGAGGATAGGATAGGATAGAGGATAGGATAGGATTGAGGATAGGACGGGATAGAGGAGAGGATAGAGGATTGGATAGGGGATTGGATAGTATAGAGGATACGATAGGATAGAGGATAGGATAGGATAGAGGATAGGATAGGATATACGATAGGATAGGATTGAGGATAGGATAGGATTGAGGATAGGATACGATAGGGGATAGGATAGTATAGAGGATACGATAGGATAGAGGATAGGATAGGATAGAGGATAGGATAGGATATACGATAGGATAGGATTGAGGATAGGATACGATAGAGGATCGGGTAGGATAGGATAGAGGATAGGATAGTCGACAGGATAGGTTAGATGATATTATAGGAAAGAGGATAGGATATGATAGAGGATACGATATTATAGAGGATAGGATACGATAGAGGATCGGATAGGATAGGATAGAGGATAGGATAGAGGATAGGCTAGGGTAGAGGATAGGATAGGATAGAGGATAGGATAGGGGATTGGTTAGGATAGAGGATAGGATTGGATAGAAGATAGGATAGGGGATTGGATTGAATAGGAGGATAGGATATGATAGAGGATACGATAGGATAGAGGATATGATAGGATTGAGGATAGGATAGGATTGAGGATAGGATAGGATAGTTGATGGGATAGGATAGAGCAGACGATAGAGGGTATGATAGGATTGAGGTTAGGATAGGGGATTGGATAGGATAGAGGATAGGATAGGATAGAGGATAGGATAGGATAGAGGATAGGATAGGGGACTGGTTCGGACACAGGATAAGAGACGATAGTGGATAGGATAGAGGACAGGAGACGATAGAGGATAGGATAGGGTAGATGATTAGATAGGGGATTGGATAGGATAGAGGATAGGGGACGATAGAGGATAGGATAGGATAGAGGATAGGATACGATAGAGGATAGGATAGGATAGAGGATATTATAGGATAGAGGATAGGATAGGATAGCGGATAGGATAGGATGGAGTATAGGATATTAATGAGGATAGGATTGTGTTGAGGATAGGATAGGATAGAGGATAGGCTAAGGTAGAGGATAGGATAGGATAGAGGATAGGCTAGGGTAGAGGATAGGATAGGATAGAGGATAGGATAGGGGATTGGTTAGGATAGAGGATAGGATGGGATAGATGATAGGATAGGGGATTGGATAGGATAGGAGGATAGGATAGGATAGAGGAAACGATAGGATAGAGGATATGATAGGATTGAGGATGGGATAGGATAGTTGATGGGATAGGATAGAGCAGACGATAGAGGATATGATAGGATTGAAGTTAGGATAGGGGATTGGATAGGATAGAGGATAGGATAGGATGGAGGATAGGATAGGATATAGGATAGGGTATAGAACAGGATAGGATAGAGGATTGGATAGGATAGAGGATTGGATAGGATAGAAGATAGGATATGATAGAGGATAGGGTAGGATAGAGGAGAGGATAGGATAGAGGATAGGATAGGATAGAGGATAGGATAGGATAGAGGATAGGATAGGATAGAGGATAGGATAGGATAGAGGATAGGATAGGGGACTGGATCGGACACAGGATAAGAGACGATAGTGGATAGGATAGGGTATTGGATAGGATAGAGGACAGGAGACGATAGAGGATAGGATAGGGTAGATGATTAGATAGGGGATTGGATAGGATAGAGGATAGGGGACGATAGAGGATAGGATAGGATAGAGGATAGGATAGGATAGAGGATAGGATAGGATAGAGGATAGGATAGGATAGAGGATAGGATAGCATAGAGGATAGGATAGGATAGAGGATACGATAGGATAGAGGATAGGATAGGATAGAGGATAGGATAGGATAGAGGATAGGATAGGATAGAGGATAGGATAGGATAGAGGATAGGATATAATAGAGGATAGGATAGGATAGAGGATAGGATAGGATAGAGGATAGGATAGGATAGAGGATAGGATAGGATAGAGGATAGGATAGGATTGAGGATAGGACGGGATAGAGGAGAGGATAGAGGATTGGATAGGGGATTGGATAGTATAGAGGATACGATAGGATAGAGGATAGGATAGGATAGAGGATAGGATAGGATATACGATAGGATAGGATTGAGGATAGGATAGGATTGAGGATAGGATACGATAGGGGATAGGATAGTATAGAGGATACGATAGGATAGAGGATAGGATAGGATAGAGGATAGGATAGGATATACGATAGGATAGGATTGAGGATAGGATACGATAGAGGATCGGGTAGGATAGGATAGAGGATAGGATAGTCGACAGGATAGGTTAGATGATATTATAGGAAAGAGGATAGGATATGATAGAGGATACGATATTATAGAGGATAGGATACGATAGAGGATCGGATAGGATAGGATAGAGGATAGGATAGAGGATAGGCTAGGGTAGAGGATAGGATAGGATAGAGGATAGGATAGGGGATTGGTTAGGATAGAGGATAGGATTGGATAGAAGATAGGATAGGGGATTGGATTGAATAGGAGGATAGGATATGATAGAGGATACGATAGGATAGAGGATATGATAGGATTGAGGATAGGATAGGATAGTTGATGGGATAGGATAGAGCAGACGATAGAGGGTATGATAGGATTGAGGTTAGGATAGGGGATTGGATAGGATAGAGGATAGGATAGGATGGAGGATAGGATAGGATATAGGATAGGATATAGAACATGATAGGATAGAGGATTGGATAGGATAGAAGATAGGATAGGATAGAGGATAGGGTAGTATAGAGGATAGGATAGGATAGAGGATAGGATAGGATAGAGGATAGGATAGGATAGAGGATAGGATAGGATAGAGGATAGGATAGGATAGAGGATAGGATAGGATAGAGGATAGGATAGGATAGAGGATAGGATAGGATAGAGGATAGGATAGGATAGGATAGAGGATAGGATAGGATAGAGGATAGGATAGGATAGAGGATAGGGTAGGATGGAGCGTAGGATAGGATAGAGGATAGGATAGAGGACAGGAGACGATAGAGGATAGGATATAATAGAGGATAGGATAGGATAGAGGATAGGATAGGATAGAGGATAGGATAGGATAGAGGATAGGATAGGATTGAGGATAGGACGGGATAGAGGAGAGGATAGAGGATTGGATAGGGGATTGGATAGTATAGAGGATACGATAGGATAGAGGATAGGATAGGATAGAGGATAGGATAGGATATACGATAGGATAGGATTGAGGATAGGATAGGATTGAGGATAGGATAGGATAGAGGATAGGATAGGATAGAGGATAGGATAGGATAGAGGATAGGATAGGATAGAGGATAGGATAGGATAGAGGATAGGATAGGATAGAGGATAGGATAGGATAGAGGATAGGATAGGATAGAGGATAGGATAGGATAGAGGATAGGATAGGATAGAGGATAGGATAGGATAGAGGATAGGATAGGATAGAGGATAGGATAGGATAGAGGATAGGATAGGATAGAGGATAGGATAGGATAGAGGATAGGATAGGATAGAGGATAGGATAGGATTGAGGATAGGACGGGATAGAGGAGAGGATAGAGGATTGTATAGGGGATTGTATAGTATAGAGGATAGGATAGGATAGAGGATAGGATAGGATAGAGGATAGGATAGGATAGAGGATGGGATAGGATACAGGATAGGAAAGGATAGAGAACAGCATAGGATAGAGGATAGGATAGGATAAAGGATAGGATAGGATAGAGGATAGGATAGGATTGAGGATTGGACGGGATAGAGGAGAGGATAGAGGATTGGATAGGGGATTAGATAGTATAGAGGATAGGATACGACGGAGTATATGATAGGATAGAGGATAGGACGGGATAGAAGAGAGGATAGAGGATTGGATAGTGGATTGGATAGTATAGAGGATACGATAGGATAGAGGATAGGATAGGATAGAGGATATGATAGGGTAGAGGATAGGATAGAGGATAGTATCGGATAGAAGATAGGATAGGGGATTGGATAGGATAGAGGATTGGATAGGATAGACGATAGGGTAGGATGGAGCGTAGGATAGGATAGAGGATAGGATAGAGGATAGGATAGGATAGAGGATAGGATAGGATAGAGGATAGGATAGGGTAGAGGATAGGATAGGATAGAGGATAGGATAGGATAGAGGATAGGATAGGATAGAGGATAGGATAGGATAGAGGATAGGATAGGGGACTGGTTCGGACACAGGATAAGAGACGATAGTGGATAGGATAGAGGACAGGAGACGATAGAGGATAGGATAGGGTAGATGATTAGATAGGGGATTGGATAGGATAGAGGATAGGGGACGATAGAGGATAGGATAGGATAGAGGATAGGATACGATAGAGGATAGGATAGGATAGAGGATATTATAGGATAGAGGATAGGATAGGATAGCGGATAGGATAGGATGGAGTATAGGATATTAATGAGGATAGGATTGTGTTGAGGATAGGATAGGATAGAGGATAGGCTAAGGTAGAGGATAGGATAGGATAGAGGATAGGCTAGGGTAGAGGATAGGATAGGATAGAGGATAGGATAGGGGATTGGTTAGGATAGAGGATAGGATGGGATAGATGATAGGATAGGGGATTGGATAGGATAGGAGGATAGGATAGGATAGAGGAAACGATAGGATAGAGGATATGATAGGATTGAGGATGGGATAGGATAGTTGATGGGATAGGATAGAGCAGACGATAGAGGATATGATAGGATTGAAGTTAGGATAGGGGATTGGATAGGATAGAGGATAGGATAGGATGGAGGATAGGATAGGATATAGGATAGGGTATAGAACAGGATAGGATAGAGGATTGGATAGGATAGAGGATTGGATAGGATAGAAGATAGGATATGATAGAGGATAGGGTAGGATAGAGGAGAGGATAGGATAGAGGATAGGATAGGATAGAGGATAGGATAGGATAGAGGATAGGATAGGATAGAGGATAGGATAGGATAGAGGATAGGATAGGGGACTGGATCGGACACAGGATAAGAGACGATAGTGGATAGGATAGGGTATTGGATAGGATAGAGGACAGGAGACGATAGAGGATAGGATAGGGTAGATGATTAGATAGGGGATTGGATAGGATAGAGGATAGGGGACGATAGAGGATAGGATAGGATAGAGGATAGGATAGGATAGAGGATAGGATAGGATAGAGGATAGGATAGGATAGAGGATAGGATAGGATAGAGGATAGGATAGGATAGAGGATAGGATAGGATAGAGGATAGGATAGCATAGAGGATAGGATAGGATAGAGGATACGATAGGATAGAGGATAGGATAGGATAGAGGATAGGATAGGATAGAGGATAGGATAGGATAGAGGATAGGATAGGATAGAGGATAGGATATAATAGAGGATAGGATAGGATAGAGGATAGGATAGGATAGAGGATAGGATAGGATAGAGGATAGGATAGGATTGAGGATAGGACGGGATAGAGGAGAGGATAGAGGATTGGATAGGGGATTGGATAGTATAGAGGATACGATAGGATAGAGGATAGGATAGGATAGAGGATAGGATAGGATATACGATAGGATAGGATTGAGGATAGGATAGGATTGAGGATAGGATACGATAGGGGATAGGATAGTATAGAGGATACGATAGGATAGAGGATAGGATAGGATAGAGGATAGGATAGGATATACGATACGATAGGATAGAGGATATGATAGGATTGAGGATAGGATAGGATTGAGGATAGGATAGGATAGTTGATGGGATAGGATAGAGCAGACGATAGAGGGTATGATAGGATTGAGGTTAGGATAGGGGATTGGATAGGATAGAGGATAGGATAGGATGGAGGATAGGATAGGATATAGGATAGGATATAGAACATGATAGGATAGAGGATTGGATAGGATAGAAGATAGGATAGGATAGAGGATAGGGTAGTATAGAGGATAGGATAGGATAGAGGATAGGATAGGATAGAGGATAGGATAGGATAGAGGATAGGATAGGATAGAGGATAGGATAGGATAGAGGATAGGATAGGATAGAGGATAGGATAGGATAGAGGATAGGATAGGATAGAGGATAGGATAGGATAGGATAGAGGATAGGATAGGATAGAGGATAGGATAGGATAGAGGATAGGGTAGGATGGAGCGTAGGATAGGATAGAGGATAGGATAGAGGACAGGAGACGATAGAGGATAGGATATAATAGAGGATAGGATAGGATAGAGGATAGGATAGGATAGAGGATAGGATAGGATAGAGGATAGGATAGGATTGAGGATAGGACGGGATAGAGGAGAGGATAGAGGATTGGATAGGGGATTGGATAGTATAGAGGATACGATAGGATAGAGGATAGGATAGGATAGAGGATAGGATAGGATATACGATAGGATAGGATTGAGGATAGGATAGGATTGAGGATAGGATACGATAGGGGATAGGATAGTATAGAGGATACGATAGGATAGAGGATAGGATAGGATAGAGGATAGGATAGGATATACGATAGGATAGGATTGAGGATAGGATACGATAGAGGATCGGGTAGGATAGGATAGAGGATAGGATAGTCGATAGGATAGGTTAGATGATATTATAGGAAAGAGGATAGGATATGATAGAGGATACGATATTATAGAGGATAGGATACGATAGAGGATCGGATAGGATAGGATAGAGGATAGGATAGAGGATAGGCTAGGGTAGAGGATAGGATAGGATAGAGGATAGGATAGGGGATTGGTTAGGATAGAGGATAGGATTGGATAGAAGATAGGATAGGGGATTGGATTGAATAGGAGGATAGGATATGATAGAGGATACGATAGGATAGAGGATATGATAGGATTGAGGATAGGATAGGATTGAGGATAGGATAGGATAGTTGATGGGATAGGATAGAGCAGACGATAGAGGATATGATAGGATTGAGGTTAGGATAGGGGATTGGATAGGATAGAGGATAGGATAGGATGGAGGATAGGATAGGATATAGGATAGGATATAGAACATGATAGGATAGAGGATTGGATAGGATAGAAGATAGGATAGGATAGAGGATAGGGTAGTATAGAGGATAGGATAGGATAGAGGATAGGATAGGATAGAGGATAGGATAGGATAGAGGATAGGATAGGATAGAGGATAGGATAGGATAGAGGATAGGATAGGATAGAGGATAGGATAGGATAGAGGATAGGATAGGATAGAGGATAGGATAGGATAGAGGATAGGATAGGATAGAGGATAGGATAGGATAGAGGATAGGATAGGATAGAGGATAGGATAGAATAGAGGATAGGATAGGATAGAGGATAGGATAGGATAGAGGATAGGATAGGATAGAGGATAGGATAGGATAGAGGATAGGATAGGATAGAGGATAGGATAGGATAGATGATAGGATAGGATAGAGGATAGGATAGGATAGAGGATAGGATAGGATAGAGGATAGGATAGGATAGAGGATAGGATAGGATAGAGGATAGGATAGGATAGAGGATAGGATAGGATAGAGGATATGATAGGATAGAGGATAGGATAGGATAGAGGATAGGATAGGATAGAGGATAGGATAGGATTGAGGATAGGACGGGATAGAGGAGAGGATAGAGGATTGTATAGGGGATTGGATAGTATAGAGGATAGGATAGGATAGAGGATAGGATAGGATAGAGGATAGGATAGGATAGAGGATGGGATAGGATACAGGATAGGAAAGGATAGAGAACAGCATAGGATAGAGGATAGGATAGGATAAAGGATAGGATAGGATAGAGGATAGGATAGGATTGAGGATTGGACGGGATAGAGGAGAGGATAGAGGATTGGATAGGGGATTAGATAGTATAGAGGACAGGATACGACGGAGTATATGATAGGATAGAGGATAGGACGGGATAGAAGAGAGGATAGAGGATTGGATAGTGGATTGGATAGTATAGAGGATACGATAGGATAGAGGATAGGATAGGATAGAGGATAGGATAGAGTAGGATAGAGGATAGGATCGGATAGAAGATAGGATAGGGGATTGGATAGGATAGAGGATTGGATAGGATAGAGGATAGGGTAGGATGGAGCGTAGGATAGGATAGAGGATAGGATAGAGGACAGGAGACGATAGAGGATAGGATATAATAGAGGATAGGATAGGATAGAGGATAGGATAGGATAGAGGATAGGATAGGATTGAGGATAGGATCGGATAGAGGATAGGATAGGGGATTGGATAGGACAGAGGATAGGATAGGATAGAGGATAGGATAGGATAGAGGATAGTATAGGATAGAGGATAGGATAGGATAGAGGATAGGATAGGGGACTGGATCGGACACAGGATAAGAGACGATAGTGGATAGGATAGGGTATTGGATAGGATAGAGGACAGGAGACGATAGAGGATAGGATAGGGTAGATGATTAGATAGGGGATTGGATAGGATAGAGGATAGGGGACGATAGAGGATAGGATAGGATAGAGGATAGGATAGGATAGAGGATAGGATAGGATAGAGGATAGGATAGGATAGAGGATAGGATAGGATAGAGGATAGGATAGGACAGAGGATAGGATAGGATAGAGGATAGGGTAGGATGGAGCGTAGGATAGGATAGAGGATAGGATAGAGGACAGGAGACGATAGAGGATAGGATATAATAGAGGATAGGATAGGATAGAGGATAGGATAGGATAGAGTATAGGATAGGATAGAGGATAGGATAGGACAGAGGATAGGATAGGATAGAGGATAGGGTAGGATGGAGCGTAGGATAGGATAGAGGATAGGATAGAGGACAGGAGACGATAGAGGATAGGATATAATAGAGGATAGGATAGGATAGAGGATAGGATAGGATAGAGGATAGGATAGGATAGAGGATAGGATAGAGGATAGGATAGGATTGAGGATAGGACGGGATAGAGGAGAGGATAGAGGATTGGATAGGGGATTGGATAGTATAGAGGATACGATAGGATAGAGGATAGGATAGGATAGAGGATAGGATAGGATATACGATAGGATAGGATTGAGGATAGGATACGATAGAGGATAGGATAGTATAGAGGATACGACAGGATAGAGGATAGGATAGGATAGAGGATAGGATAGGATATACGATAGGATAGGATTGAGGATAGGATACGATAGAGGATCGGGTAGGATAGGATAGAGGATAGGATAGTCGATAGGATAGGTTAGATGATATTATAGGAAAGAGGATAGGATATGATAGAGGATACGATATTATAGAGGATAGGATACGATAGAGGATCGGATAGGATAGGATAGAGGATAGGATAGAGGATAGGCTAGGGTAGAGGATAGGATAGGATAGAGGATAGGATAGGGGATTGGTTAGGATAGAGGATAGGATTGGATAGAAGATAGGATAGGGGATTGGATTGAATAGGAGGATAGGATATGATAGAGGATACGATAGGATAGAGGATATGATAGGATTGAGGATAGGATAGGATAGTTGATGGGATAGGGTAGAGCAGACGATAGAGGATATGATAGGATTGAGGTTAGGATAGGGGATTGGATAGGATAGAGGATAGGATAGGATGGAGGATAGGATAGGATATAGGATAGGATATAGAACATGATAGGATAGAGGATTGGATAGGATAGAGGATTGGATAGGATAGAAGATAGGATAGGATAGAGGATAGGGTAGTATAGAGGATAGGATAGGATAGAGGATAGGATAGGATAGAGGATAGGATAGGATAGAGGATAGGATAGGATAGAGGATAGGATAGGATAGAGGATAGGATAGGATAGAGGATAGGATAGGGTAGAGAATAGGATAGGATGAAGGATAGGATAGGATAGAGGATAGGATAGGATAGAGGATAGGATAGGATAGAGGATAGGATAGGATAGAGGATAGGATAGGATAGAGAATAGGATAGGATAGAGGATAGGATAGGATAGAGGATAGAGGATAGGATAGGATAGAGGATAGGATAGGATAGAGGATAGGATAGGATAGAGGATAGGATAAGATAGAGGATAGGATAGGATTGAGGATAGGACGGGATAGAGGAGAGGATAGAGGATTGTATAGGGGATTGGATAGTATAGAGGATAGGATAGGATAGAGGATAGGATAGGATAGAGGATAGGATAGGATAGAGGATGGGATAGGATACAGGATAGGAAAGGATAGAGAACAGCATAGGATAGAGGATAGGATAGGATAAAGGATAGGATAGGATAGAGGATAGGATAGGATTGAGGATTGGACGGGATAGAGGAGAGGATAGAGGATTGGATAGGGGATTAGATAGTATAGAGGATAGGATACGACGGAGTATATGATAGGATAGAGGATAGGACGGGATAGAAGAGAGGATAGAGGATTGGATAGTGGATTGGATAGTATAGAGGATACGATAGGATAGAGGATAGGATAGGATAGAGGATAGGATAGGATAGAGGATAGGATAGGGTAGAGGATAGAATAGACGATAGGATCGGATTGAGGATAGGATAGGATAGAGGATAGGATAGGACAGAGGATAGGATAGGATAGAGGATAGGGTAGGATGGAGCGTAGGATAGGATAGAGGATAGGATAGAGGACAGGAGACGATAGAGGATAGGATATAATAGAGGATAGGATAGGATAGAGGATAGGATAGGATAGAGGATAGGATAGGATAGAGGATAGGATAGGATAGAGGATAGGATAGGATTGAGGATAGGACGGGATAGAGGAGAGGATAGAGGATTGGATAGGGGATTGGATAGTATAGAGGATACGATAGGATAGAGGATAGGATAGGATAGAGGATAGGATAGGATATACGATAGGATAGGATTGAGGATAGGATACGATAGAGGATAGGATAGTATAGAGGATACGATAGGATAGAGGATAGGATAGGATAGAGGATAGGATAGGATATACGATAGGATAGGATTGAGGATAGGATACGATAGAGGATCGGGTAGGATAGGATAGAGGATAGGATAGTCGATAGGATAGGTTAGATGATATTATAGGAAAGAGGATAGGATATGATAGAGGATACGATATTATAGAGGATAGGATACGATAGAGGATCGGATAGGATAGGATAGAGGATAGGATAGAGGATAGGCTAGGGTAGAGGATAGGATAGGATAGAGGATAGGATAGGGGATTGGTTAGGATAGAGGATAGGATTGGATAGAAGATAGGATAGGGGATTGGATTGAATAGGAGGATAGGAAATGATAGAGGATACGATAGGATAGAGGATATGATAGGATTGAGGATAGGATAGGATAGTTGATGGGATAGGGTAGAGCAGACGATAGAGGATATGATAGGATTGAGGTTAGGATAGGGGATTGGATAGGATAGAGGATAGGATAGGATGGAGGATAGGATAGGATATAGGATAGGATATAGAACATGATAGGATAGAGGATTGGATAGGATAGAGGATTGGATAGGATAGAAGATAGAATAGGATAGAGGATATGGTAGTATAGAGGATAGGATAGGATAGAGGATAGGATAGGATAGAGGATAGGATAGGATAGAGGATAGGATAGGATAGAGGATAGGATAGGATAGAGGATAGGATAGGATAGAGGATAGGATAGGGTAGAGGATAGGATAAGATAGAGGATAGGATAGGATTGAGGATAGGACGGGATAGAGGAGAGGATAGAGGATTGTATAGGGGATTGGATAGTATAGAGGATAGGATAGGATAGAGGATAGGATAGGATAGAGGATAGGATAGGATAGAGGATGGGATAGGATACAGGATAGGAAAGGATAGAGAACAGCGTAGGATAGAGGATAGGATAGGATAAAGGATAGGATAGGATAGAGGATAGGATAGGATTGAGGATTGGACGGGATAGAGGAGAGGATAGAGGATTGGATAGGGGATTAGATAGTATAGAGGATAGGATACGACGGAGTATATGATAGGATAGAGGATAGGACGGGATAGAAGAGAGGATAGAGGATTGGATAGTGGATTGGATAGTATAGAGGATACGATAGGATAGAGGATAGGATAGGATAGAGGATAGGATAGGATAGAGGATAGGATAGGGTAGAGGATAGAATAGACGATAGGATCGGATTGAGGATAGGATAGGATAGAGGATAGGATAGGACAGAGGATAGGATAGGATAGAGGATAGGGTAGGATGGAGCGTAGGATAGGATAGAGGATAGGATAGAGGACAGGAGACGATAGAGGATAGGATATAATAGAGGATAGGATAGGATAGAGGATAGGATAGGATAGAGGATAGGATAGGATAGAGGATAGGATAGGATAGAGGATAGGATAGGATTGAGGATAGGACGGGATAGAGGAGAGGATAGAGGATTGGATAGGGGATTGGATAGTATAGAGGATACGATAGGATAGAGGATAGGATAGGATAGAGGATAGGATAGGATATACGATAGGATAGGATTGAGGATAGGATACGATAGAGGATAGGATAGTATAGAGGATACGATAGGATAGAGGATAGGATAGGATAGAGGATAGGATAGGATATACGATAGGATAGGATTGAGGATAGGATACGATAGAGGATCGGGTAGGATAGGATAGAGGATAGGATAGTCGATAGGATAGGTTAGATGATATTATAGGAAAGAGGATAGGATATGATAGAGGATACGATATTATAGAGGATAGGATACGATAGAGGATCGGATAGGATAGGATAGAGGATAGGATAGAGGATAGGCTAGGGTAGAGGATAGGATAGG
Source organism: Halictus rubicundus (assembly GCF_050948215.1). Classification (NCBI taxonomy): domain Eukaryota; kingdom Metazoa; phylum Arthropoda; class Insecta; order Hymenoptera; family Halictidae; genus Halictus; species Halictus rubicundus. Next base: position 412,031 of record NW_027488753.1, on the reverse strand, counting down.
ATAGAGGATAGGATAGGGGATTGGTTAGGATAGAGGATAGGATTGGATAGAAGATAGGATAGGGGATTGGATTGAATAGGAGGATAGGAAATGATAGAGGATACGATAGGATAGAGGATATGATAGGATTGAGGATAGGATAGGATAGTTGATGGGATAGGGTAGAGCAGACGATAGAGGATATGATAGGATTGAGGTTAGGATAGGGGATTGGATAGGATAGAGGATAGGATAGGATGGAGGATAGGATAGGATATAGGATAGGATATAGAACATGATAGGATAGAGGATTGGATAGGATAGAGGATTGGATAGGATAGAAGATAGAATAGGATAGAGGATATGGTAGTATAGAGGATAGGATAGGATAGAGGATAGGATAGGATAGAGGATAGGATACGATAGAGGATAGGATAGGATAGAGGATAGGATAGGATAGAGGATAGGATAGGATAGAGGATAGGATAGGGTAGAGAATAGGATAGGATGAAGGATAGGATAGGATAGAGGATAGGATAGGATAGAGGATAGGATAGGATAGAGGATAGGATAGGATAGAGGATAGGATAGGATAGAGAATAGGATAGGATAGAGGATAGGATAGGATAGAGGATAGAGGATAGGATAGGATAGAGGATAGGATAGGATAGAGGATAGGATAGGATAGAGGATAGGATAAGATAGAGGATAGGATAGGATTGAGGATAGGACGGGATAGAGGAGAGGATAGAGGATTGTATAGGGGATTGGATAGTATAGAGGATAGGATAGGATAGAGGATAGGATAGGATAGAGGATAGGATAGGATAGAGGATGGGATAGGATACAGGATAGGAAAGGATAGAGAACAGCATAGGATAGAGGATAGGATAGGATAAAGGATAGGATAGGATAGAGGATAGGATAGGATTGAGGATTGGACGGGATAGAGGAGAGGATAGAGGATTGGATAGGGGATTAGATAGTATAGAGGATAGGATACGACGGAGTATATGATAGGATAGAGGATAGGACGGGATAGAAGAGAGGATAGAGGATTGGATAGTGGATTGGATAGTATAGAGGATACGATAGGATAGAGGATAGGATAGGATAGAGGATAGGATAGGGTAGAGGATAGGATAGAGGATAGGATCGGATAGAAGATAGGATAGGGGATTGGATAGGATAGAGGATTGGATAGGATAGAGGATAGGGTAGGATGGAGCGTAGGATAGGATAGAGGATAGGATAGAGGACAGGAGACGATAGAGGATAGGATATAATAGAGGATAGGATAGGATAGAGGATAGGATAGGATAGAGGATAGGATAGGATTGAGGATAGGATCGGATAGAGGATAGGATAGGGGATTGGATAGGACAGAGGATAGGATAGGATAGAGGATAGGATAGGATAGAGGATAGGATAGGATAGCGGATAGGATAGGGGATTGGATAGGACAGAGGATAGGATAGGATAGAGGATAGGATAGGATAGAGGATAGGATAGGGTAGAGGATAGGATAGGATAGAGGATAGGATATAATATAGGATATGATAGGATAGAGTATAGGATAGGATTGAGGATAGGACGGGATAGAGGAGAGGATAGAGGATTGGATAGGGGATTGGATAGGATGGAGGATAGGATCGAATAGAGGATAGGATAGAGTATAGGATAGAGGATTGGATAGGATAGGGGATATTATACGATAGAGGATAGGATAGGATAGGGGATATTATAGGATAGAGGATAGGATAGGATAGCGGATAGGATAGGATAGGATAGGATAGCGAATAGGATAAGATATAGGATTGGATAGGATAGAGGATAGAATAGGATAGAGGATAGGATAGGATATAGGATAGGATAGGATAGAGGATAGGATAGGATTGAGGATAGGATATAGGATTGGATAGGAAAGAGAAAAGGATAGGATAGAGGATACGATATTATAGAGGATAGGATAGAGGACAGGATAGGATAGAGGATACGATATTATAGAGGATAGGATAGGATGGAGGATAGGATCGAATAGAGGATAGGATTGAGGACAGGAGACGATAGAGGATAGGATAGGATAGAGGATAGGATAGGATAGAGGATAGGATAGGATAGAGGATAGGATAGGATAGAGGATAGGATAGGATAGAGGATAGGATAGGATAGAGGATAGGATAGGATAGAGGATAGGATAGGATAGAGGATAGGATAGGATAGAGGATAAGATAGGATAGAGGATAGGATAGGATAGAGGATAGGATAGGATAGAGGATAGGATAGGATAGAGGATAGGATAGGATAGAGGATAGGATAGGATAGAGGATAGGATAGGATAGAGGATAGGATAGGATAGAGGATAGGATAGGATAGAGGATAGGATAGGATAGAGGATAGGATAGGGGATTGGTTAGGATAGAGGATAGGATTGGATAGAAGATAGGATAGGGGATTGGATTGAATAGGAGGATAGGAAATGATAGAGGATACGATAGGATAGAGGATATGATAGGATTGAGGATAGGATAGGATAGTTGATGGGATAGGGTAGAGCAGACGATAGAGGATATGATAGGATTGAGGTTAGGATAGGGGATTGGATAGGATAGAGGATAGGATAGGATGGAGGATAGGATAGGATATAGGATAGGATATAGAACATGATAGGATAGAGGATTGGATAGGATAGAGGATTGGATAGGATAGAAGATAGAATAGGATAGAGGATATGGTAGTATAGAGGATAGGATAGGATAGAGGATAGGATAGGATAGAGGATAGGATAGGATAGAGGATAGGATAGGATAGAGGATAGGATAGGATAGAGGATAGGATAGGATAGAGGATAGGATAGGGTAGAGGATAGGATAAGATAGAGGATAGGATAGGATTGAGGATAGGACGGGATAGAGGAGAGGATAGAGGATTGTATAGGGGATTGGATAGTATAGAGGATAGGATAGGATAGAGGATAGGATAGGATAGAGGATAGGATAGGATAGAGGATGGGATAGGATACAGGATAGGAAAGGATAGAGAACAGCATAGGATAGAGGATAGGATAGGATAAAGGATAGGATAGGATAGAGGATAGGATAGGATTGAGGATTGGACGGGATAGAGGAGAGGATAGAGGATTGGATAGGGGATTAGATAGTATAGAGGATAGGATACGACGGAGTATATGATAGGATAGAGGATAGGACGGGATAGAAGAGAGGATAGAGGATTGGATAGTGGATTGGATAGTATAGAGGATACGATAGGATAGAGGATAGGATAGGATAGAGGATAGGATAGGATAGAGGATAGGATAGGGTAGAGGATAGAATAGACGATAGGATCGGATTGAGGATAGGATAGGATAGAGGATAGGATAGGACAGAGGATAGGATAGGATAGAGGATAGGGTAGGATGGAGCGTAGGATAGGATAGAGGATAGGATAGAGGACAGGAGACGATAGAGGATAGGATATAATAGAGGATAGGATAGGATAGAGGATAGGATAGGATAGAGGATAGGATAGGATAGAGGATAGGATAGGATAGAGGATAGGATAGGATTGAGGATAGGACGGGATAGAGGAGAGGATAGAGGATTGGATAGGGGATTGGATAGTATAGAGGATACGATAGGATAGAGGATAGGATAGGATAGAGGATAGGATAGGATATACGATAGGATAGGATTGAGGATAGGATACGATAGAGGATAGGATAGTATAGAGGATACGATAGGATAGAGGATAGGATAGGATAGAGGATAGGATAGGATATACGATAGGATAGGATTGAGGATAGGATACGATAGAGGATCGGGTAGGATAGGATAGAGGATAGGATAGTCGATAGGATAGGTTAGATGATATTATAGGAAAGAGGATAGGATATGATAGAGGATACGATATTATAGAGGATAGGATACGATAGAGGATCGGATAGGATAGGATAGAGGATAGGATAGAGGATAGGCTAGGGTAGAGGATAGGATAGGATAGAGGATAGGATAGGGGATTGGTTAGGATAGAGGATAGGATTGGATAGAAGATAGGATAGGGGATTGGATTGAATAGGAGGATAGGAAATGATAGAGGATACGATAGGATAGAGGATATGATAGGATTGAGGATAGGATAGGATAGTTGATGGGATAGGGTAGAGCAGACGATAGAGGATATGATAGGATTGAGGTTAGGATAGGGGATTGGATAGGATAGAGGATAGGATAGGATGGAGGATAGGATAGGATATAGGATAGGATATAGAACATGATAGGATAGAGGATTGGATAGGATAGAGGATTGGATAGGATAGAAGATAGAATAGGATAGAGGATATGGTAGTATAGAGGATAGGATAGGATAGAGGATAGGATAGGATAGAGGATAGGATAGGATAGAGGATAGGATAGGATAGAGGATAGGATAGGATAGAGGATAGGATAGGGTAGAGAATAGGATAGGATGAAGGATAGGATAGGATAGAGGATAGGATAGGATAGAGGATAGGATAGGATAGAGGATAGGATAGGATAGAGGATAGGATAGGATAGAGAATAGGATAGGATAGAGGATAGGATAGGATAGAGGATAGAGGATAGGATAGGATAGAGGATAGGATAGGATAGAGGATAGGATAGGATAGAGGATAGGATAAGATAGAGGATAGGATAGGATTGAGGATAGGACGGGATAGAGGAGAGGATAGAGGATTGTATAGGGGATTGGATAGTATAGAGGATAGGATAGGATAGAGGATAGGATAGGATAGAGGATAGGATAGGATAGAGGATGGGATAGGATACAGGATAGGAAAGGATAGAGAACAGCATAGGATAGAGGATAGGATAGGATAAAGGATAGGATAGGATAGAGGATAGGATAGGATTGAGGATTGGACGGGATAGAGGAGAGGATAGAGGATTGGATAGGGGATTAGATAGTATAGAGGATAGGATACGACGGAGTATATGATAGGATAGAGGATAGGACGGGATAGAAGAGAGGATAGAGGATTGGATAGTGGATTGGATAGTATAGAGGATACGATAGGATAGAGGATAGGATAGGATAGAGGATAGGATAGGGTAGAGGATAGGATAGAGGATAGGATCGGATAGAAGATAGGATAGGGGATTGGATAGGATAGAGGATTGGATAGGATAGAGGATAGGGTAGGATGGAGCGTAGGATAGGATAGAGGATAGGATAGAGGACAGGAGACGATAGAGGATAGGATATAATAGAGGATAGGATAGGATAGAGGATAGGATAGGATAGAGGATAGGATAGGATTGAGGATAGGATCGGATAGAGGATAGGATAGGGGATTGGATAGGACAGAGGATAGGATAGGATAGAGGATAGGATAGGATAGCGGATAGGATAGGGGATTGGATAGGACAGAGGATAGGATAGGATAGAGGATAGGATAGGATAGAGGATAGGATAGGGTAGAGGATAGGATAGGATAGAGGATAGGATATAATATAGGATATGATAGGATAGAGTATAGGATAGGATTGAGGATAGGACGGGATAGAGGAGAGGATAGAGGATTGGATAGGGGATTGGATAGGATGGAGGATAGGATCGAATAGAGGATAGGATAGAGTATAGGATAGAGGATTGGATAGGATAGGGGATATTATACGATAGAGGATAGGATAGGATAGGGGATATTATAGGATAGAGGATAGGATAGGATAGCGGATAGGATAGGATAGGATAGGATAGCGAATAGGATAAGATATAGGATTGGATAGGATAGAGGATAGAATAGGATAGAGGATAGGATAGGATATAGGATAGGATAGGATAGAGGATAGGATAGGATTGAGGATAGGATATAGGATTGGATAGGAAAGAGAAAAGGATAGGATAGAGGATACGATATTATAGAGGATAGGATAGAGGACAGGATAGGATAGAGGATACGATATTATAGAGGATAGGATAGGATGGAGGATAGGATCGAATAGAGGATAGGATTGAGGACAGGAGACGATAGAGGATAGGATAGGATAGAGGATAGGATAGGATAGAGGATAGGATAGGATAGAGGATAGGATAGGATAGAGGATAGGATAGGATAGAGGATAGGATAGGATAGAGGATAGGATAGGATAGAGGATAGGATAGGATAGAGGATAGGATAGGATAGAGGATAGGATAGGATAGAGGATAGGATAGGATAGAGGATAGGATAGGATAGAGGATAGGATAGGATAGAGGATAGGATAGGATAGAGGATAGGATAGGATAGAGGATAGGATAGGATAGAGGATAGGATAGGATAGAGGATAGTATAGGATAGAGGATAGGATAGGATAGAGGATAGGATAGGATAGAGGATAGGATAGGATAGAGGATAGTATAGGATAGAGGATAGGATAGGATAGAGGATAGGATAGGATAGAGGATAGGATAGGATAGAGGAGAGGATAGGATAGAGGATAGGATAGGATAGAGGATAGGATAGGATAGAGGATAGGATAGGATAGAGGATAGGATAGGATAGAGGATAGGATAGGATAGAGGATAGGATAGGATAGAGGATAGGATAGGATAGAGGATAGGATAGGATAGAGGATAGGATAGGATAAAGGATTGGATAGGATAGAGGATAGGATAGGATTGAGGATTGGACGGGATAGAGGAGAGGATAGAGGATTGGATAGGGGATTAGATAGTATAGAGGATAGGATACGACGGAGGATATGATAGGATAGAGGATAGGACGGGATAGAAGAGAGGATAGAGTATTGGATAGTGGATTTGATAGTATAGAGGATACGATAGGATAGAGGATAGGATAGGATAGAGGATAGGATAGGGTAGAGGATAGGATAGAGGATATGATCGGATAGAAGATAGGATAGGGGATTGGATAGGATAGAGGATTGGATAGGATAGAGGATAGGGTAGGATGGAGCGTAGGATAGGATAGAGGATAGGATAGAGGACAGGAGACGATAGAGGATAGGATAGGATAGAGGATAGGATAGGATAGAGGATAGGATAGGATTGAGGATAGGACGGTATAGAGGAGAGGATAGAGGATTGGATAGGGGATTGGATAGTATAGAGTATACGATAGGATAGAGGATAGGATAGGATAGAGGATAGGATAGGATATACGATAGGATAGGATTGAGGATAGGATACGATAGAGGATAGGATACGATAGACGATAGGATAGGATTGAGGATAGGACGGGATAGAGGAGAGGAGAGAGGATTGGATAGGGCATTGGATAGTATAGAGGATTGGATAGGATAGAGGATAGGATAGAGGACAGGAGACGATGGAGGATAGGATAGGATAGAGGATCGGATAGGATAGAGGATAGGATAGGATAGAGGATAGGATAGGATAGAGGATAGGATAGGATAGAGGATAGGATAGGATTGAGGATAGTACGGGATAGAGGAGAGGATAGAGGATTGGATAGAGGATTGGATGGTATAGAGGATAGGATAGGATAGAGGATAGGATAGGATAGAGGATAGGATAGGATAGAGGATGGGAGAGGATAGAGGATAGGAAAGGATAGAGGACAGGATAGGATAGAGGATAGGATGGAGGATAGGATTGGAGAGAGTATAGGATATAGGATCGTATAGGATAGAGGCTAGGATAGCATAGAGGATAGGATATAATACAGGAAATGATAGGATAGAGGATAGGATAGGATAGAGGATAGGATAGGATAGAGGATAGGATAGCATAGAGGATAGGATAGGATAGAGGATACGATAGGATAGAGGATAGGATAGGATAGAGGATAGGATAGGATAGAGGATAGGATAGGATAGAGGATAGGATAGGATAGAGGATAGTATAGGATAGAGGATAGGATAGGATAGAGGATAGGATAGGATAGAGGATAGGATAGGATAGAGGATAGGATAGGATAGAGAATAGGATAGGATAGAGGATAGGATAGGATAGAGGATAGGATAGGATAGAGGATAGGATAGGATAGAGGATAGGATAGGATAGAGGATAGGATAGGATAGAGGATAGGATAGGATAGCGGATAGGATAGGGGATTGGATAGGACAGAGGATAGGATAGGATAGAGGATAGGATAGGATAGAGGATAGGATAGGGTAGAGGATAGGATAGGATAGAGGATAGGATATAATATAGGATATGATAGGATAGAGTATAGGATAGGATTGAGGATAGGACGGGATAGAGGAGAGGATAGAGGATTGGATAGGGGATTGGATAGGATGGAGGATAGGATCGAATAGAGGATAGGATAGAGTATAGGATAGAGGATTGGATAGGATAGGGGATATTATACGATAGAGGATAGGATAGGATAGGGGATATTATAGGATAGAGGATAGGATAGGATAGCGGATAGGATAGGATAGGATAGGATAGCGAATAGGATAAGATATAGGATTGGATAGGATAGAGGATAGAATAGGATAGAGGATAGGATAGGATAGAGGATAGGATAGGATAGAGGATAGGATAGGATAGAGGATAGGATAGGATAGAGGATAGGATAGGATAGAGGATAGGATAGGATAGAGGATAGGATAGGATAGAGGATAGGATAGGATAGAGGATAGAGGAGAGGATAGAGGATTGGATAGGGGATTGGATAGTATAGAGGATAGGATAGGATAGAGGATAGGATAGGATTGAGGATAGGACGGGATAGAGGAGAGGATAGAGGATTGGATAGGGGATTGGATAGGGGATTGGATAGTATAGAGGATAGGATAGGATAGAGGATAGGATAGGATTGAGGATAGGACGGGATAGAGGAGAGGATAGAGGATTGGATAGGGGATTGGATAGGGGATTGGATAGTATAGAGGATATGATATTATAGAGGATAGGATAGGATAGAGGATAGGATCGAATAGAGGATAGGAAAGGGGATTGGAAAGGATAGGATAGGTTAGAGTATAGAATAGTATTGAGGATAGGATAGGATAGAGGATAGGATAGGATAGAGGATAGGATAGGATAGAGGATAGGATAGGATAGAGGATAGAGGATAGGATAGGATTGAGGATAGGACGGGATAGAGGAGAGGATAGAGGATTGGATAGGGGATTGGATAGTATAGAGGATACGATAGGATAGAGGATAGCATAGGATAGAGGATAGGATAGGATATACGATAGGATAGGATTGAGGATAGGACGGGATAGAGGAGAGGATAGAGGATTGGATAGGGGATTGGATAGGATGGAGGATAGGATCGAATAGAGGATAGGATAGAGTATAGGATAGAGGATGGGATAGGATAGGGGATAGGATAGGATAGAGGATAGGATAGGATAGACGATAGGATAGGATTGAGGATAGGATATAGGATTGGATAGGAAAGAGAAAAGGATAGGATAGAGGATACGATATTATAGAGGATAGGATAGGATGGAGGATAGGATCGAATAGAGGATAGGATTGAGGACAGGAGACGATAGAGGATAGGATAGGATAGAGGATAGGATAGGATAGAGGATAGGATAGGATAGAGGATAGGATAGGATAGAGGATAGGATAGGATAGAGGATAGGATAGGATAGAGGATAGGATAGGATAGAGGATAGGATAGGATAGAGGATAGGATAGGATAGAGGATAGGATAGAGGATAGGATCGGATAGAAGATAGGATAGGGGATTGGATAGGATAGAGGATTGGATAGGATAGAGGATAGGGTAGGATGGAGCGTAGGATAGGATAGAGGATAGGATAGAGGACAGGAGACGATAGAGGATAGGATAGGATAGAGGATAGGATAGGATAGAGGATAGGATAGGATTGAGGATAGGACGGGATAGAGGAGAGGATAGAGGATTGGATAGGGGATTGGATAGTATAGAGGATACGATAGGATAGAGGATAGGATAGGATAGAGGATAGGATAGGATATACGATAGGATAGGATTGAGGATAGGATACGATAGAGGATAGGATAGGATAGACGATAGGATAGGATTGAGGATAGGATAGGATTGAGGATAGGACGGGATAGAGGATTGGATAGAGGATTGTATAGGGGATTGGATAGTATAGAGGATAGGATAGGATAGAGGATAGGATAGGATAGAGAATAGGATAGGATAGAGGATAGGATAGGATAGAGGATAGGATAGGATAGAGGATAGGATAGGATAGAGGATAGGATAGGATAGAGGATAGGATAGGATAGCGGATAGGATAGGGGATTGGATAGGACAGAGGATAGGATAGGATAGAGGATAGGATAGGATAGAGGATAGGATAGGGTAGAGGATAGGATAGGATAGAGGATAGGATATAATATAGGATATGATAGGATAGAGTATAGGATAGGATTGAGGATAGGACGGGATAGAGGAGAGGATAGAGGATTGGATAGGGGATTGGATAGGATGGAGGATAGGATCGAATAGAGGATAGGATAGAGTATAGGATAGAGGATTGGATAGGATAGGGGATATTATACGATAGAGGATAGGATAGGATAGGGGATATTATAGGATAGAGGATAGGATAGGATAGCGGATAGGATAGGATAGGATAGGATAGCGAATAGGATAAGATATAGGATTGGATAGGATAGAGGATAGAATAGGATAGAGGATAGGATAGGATAGAGGATAGGATAGGATAGAGGATAGGATAGGATAGAGGATAGGATAGGATAGAGGATAGGATAGGATAGAGGATAGGATAGGATAGAGGATAGGATAGGATAGAGGATAGAGGAGAGGATAGAGGATTGGATAGGGGATTGGATAGTATAGAGGATAGGATAGGATAGAGGATAGGATAGGATTGAGGATAGGACGGGATAGAGGAGAGGATAGAGGATTGGATAGGGGATTGGATAGGGGATTGGATAGTATAGAGGATAGGATAGGATAGAGGATAGGATAGGATTGAGGATAGGACGGGATAGAGGAGAGGATAGAGGATTGGATAGGGGATTGGATAGGGGATTGGATAGTATAGAGGATATGATATTATAGAGGATAGGATAGGATAGAGGATAGGATCGGATAGAGGATAGGAAAGGGGATTGGAAAGGATAGGATAGGTTAGAGTATAGAATAGTATTGAGGATAGGATAGGATAGAGGATAGGATAGGATAGAGGATAGGATAGGATAGAGGATAGGATAGGATAGAGGATAGAGGATAGGATAGGATTGAGGATAGGACGGGATAGAGGAGAGGATAGAGGATTGGATAGGGGATTGGATAGTATAGAGGATACGATAGGATAGAGGATAGCATAGGATAGAGGATAGGATAGGATATACGATAGGATAGGATTGAGGATAGGACGGGATAGAGGAGAGGATAGAGGATTGGATAGTGGATTGGATAGGATGGAGGATAGGATCGAATAGAGGATAGGATAGAGTATAGGATAGAGGATGGGATAGGATAGGGGATAGGATAGGATAGAGGATAGGATAGGATAGACGATAGGATAGGATTGAGGATAGGATATAGGATTGGATAGGAAAGAGAAAAGGATAGGATAGAGGATACGATATTATAGAGGATAGGATAGGATGGAGGATAGGATCGAATAGAGGATAGGATTGAGGACAGGAGACGATAGAGGATAGGATAGGATAGAGGATAGGATAGGATAGAGGATAGGATAGGATAGAGGATAGGATAGGATAGAGGATAGGATAGGATAGAGGATAGGATAGGATAGAGGATAGGATAGAGGATAGGATCGGATAGAAGATAGGATAGGGGATTGGATAGGATAGAGGATTGGATAGGATAGAGGATAGGGTAGGATGGAGCGTAGGATAGGATAGAGGATAGGATAGAGGACAGGAGACGATAGAGGATAGGATAGGATAGAGGATAGGATAGGATAGAGGATAGGATAGGATTGAGGATAGGACGGGATAGAGGAGAGGATAGAGGATTGGATAGGGGATTGGATAGTATAGAGGATACGATAGGATAGAGGATTGGATAGGATAGAGGATAGGATAGGATATACGATAGGATAGGATTGAGGATAGGATACGATAGAGGATAGGATAGGATAGACGATAGGATAGGATTGAGGATAGGATAGGATTGAGGATAGGACGGGATAGAGGATAGGATAGAGGATAGGATAGGATAGAGGATAGGATAGGATAGAGGATAGGATAGGGGATTGGATAGGACAGAGGATAGGATAGGATAGAGGATAGGATAGGATAGAGGATAGGATAGGATAGAGGATAGGATAGGATAGAGGATAGGATAGGATAGAGGATAGGATAGGATAGAGGATAGGATAGGATAGAGGATAGGATAGGATAGAGGATAGGATAGGATAGAGGATAGGATAGGATAGAGGATCGGATAGGATAGAGGATAGGATAGGATAGAGGATAGGATAGGATAGAGGATAGGATAGGATAGAGGATAGGATAGGATAGAGGATAGGATAGGATAGGATAGGATAGAGGATAGGATAGGATAGAGGATAGGATAGGATAGAGGATAGGATAGGATAGAGGATAGGATAGGATAGAGGATAGGATAGGATAGAGGATAGGATACGATAGAGGATAGGATTGGATAGAGGATAGGTTAGGATAGAGAATAGGATATTAAAGAGGATAGGATAGGATAGAGTTTAGGATAGGATTGAGGATAGGATAGGATAGAGGATAGGATAGAATAGAGGATAGGATAGGATAGAGGATAGGATAGGATAGAGGTTAGGATAGAGGATAGGATAGGATAGAGGATAGGATAAGATAGAGGATAGGATAGGATAGCGGATAGGATAGGATAGAGGACAGGATAGGATAGGGGATAGGATAGGATAGAGGTTAGGATAGAGGATAGGATAGGATAGAGGATAGGATAGGATAGAGGATAGGATAGGATAGAGGATAGGATAGGATAGAGGATAGGATAGGATAGGGGATAGGATAGGATAGAGGATAGGATAGGATAGAGGATAGGATAGGATAGAGGATAGGATAGGATAGAGGATAGGATACGATAGAGGATAGGATTGGATAGAGGATAGGTTAGGATAGAGAATAGGATATTAAAGAGGATAGGATAGGATAGAGTTTAGGATAGGATTGAGGATAGGATAGGATAGAGGATAGGATAGAATAGAGGATAGGATAGGATAGAGGATAGGATAGGATAGAGGTTAGGATAGAGGATAGGATAGGATAGAGGATAGGATAAGATAGAGGATAGGATAGGATAGCGGATAGGATAGGATAGAGGACAGGATAGGATAGGGGATAGGATAGGATAGAGGTTAGGATAGAGGATAGGATAGGATAGAGGATAGGATAGGATAGAGGATAGGATAGGATAGAGGATAGGATAGGATAGGGGATAGGATAGGATAGAGGATAGGATAGGATAGAGGATAGGATAGGATAGAGGATAGGATAGGATAGAGGATAAGATAGGATGGAGTATAGGATAGGATTGAGAATAGGATATAATACAGGATATGATAGGATAGAGGATAGGATAGGATTGAGGATAGGACGGGATAGAGGAGAGGATAGAGGACTGGATAGGGGATTGGATAGTATAGAAGATAGGATAGGATAGAGGCTGGATAGGATTGAGGATAGGATCCAATAGAGGATAGGATAGGGGATTTTATAGGATACGATAGGATAGAGTATAGAATAGAATAGAGGATAGGATAGGATATAGGATAGGAGAGGATTGAGGATAGGATACGATAGAGATGGGATAGGGGATTCTATAGGATAGGGGATAGGATAGGATAGAGGATAGGATAGGATAAAGATGGGATAGGATAGAGGATAGGATAGGATAGAGGATAGGAAAGGATAGAGGATAGGATAGGATAGAGGATAGAATAGGATAGAGGATAGGATAGGATAGAGGATAGAATAGGATAGAGGATAGGATAGGATAGAGGATAGGATAGGATATAGGATAGGAGAGGATTGAGGATAGGATACGATAGAAATGGGATAGGGGATTGGATAGGATAGAGGATAGGATACGATAGAGGATAGGATTGGATAGAGGATAGCGTAGGATGGAGAATAGGATAGGATGGATGATATTATAGGATATAGGATAGGATATAATAGAGGATAGGATCGGATAGAGGATAGGATAGTGGATTGGATAGGATAGGGGATTGGATAGGACAGAGGATATGATAGGATAGAGGATAGGATAGGATAGAGGAAAGGATAGGATAGAGTATAGGATATAGGATTGAATAGGATAGAGGATAGGATATAATACAGGATATGATAGGATAGAGGATAGGATAGGATTGAGGATAGGACGGGATAGAGGAGAGGATAGAGGATTGGATAATGGATTGGATAGTATAGAGAATAGGATAGGATAGAGGATAGGATAGGATTGAGGATAGGAACGAATAGAGGATAGGGTAGGGGATTGGATAGGATACGATACGATAGAGTATAGAATAGGGTAGTGGATAGGATAGAGGATAGGATCGGATAGAGGATAGGATAGGGGATTGGACAGGATAGAGGATAGGATAGAATAGAGGATAGGATAGGATGGAGCATAGGATAGGATAGAGGATAGGATAGAGGACAGGAGACGATAGAGGATAGGATAGGATAGAGGATAGGATAGGATAGAGGATAGGATAGGATAGAGGATAGGATAGGATTGAGGATAGGACGGGATAGAGGAGAGGATAGAGGATTGGATAGGGGATTGGATAGTATAGAGGATACGATAGGATAGAGGATAGCATAGGATAGAGGATAGGATAGGATATACGATAGGATAGGATTGAGGATAGGACGGGATAGAGGAGAGGATAGAGGATTGGATAGTGGATTGGATAGGATGGAGGATAGGATCGAATAGAGGATAGGATAGAGTATAGGATAGAGGATGGGATAGGATAGGGGATAGGATAGGATAGAGGATAGGATAGGATAGACGATAGGATAGGATTGAGGATAGGATATAGGATTGGATAGGAAAGAGAAAAGGATAGGATAGAGGATACGATATTATAGAGGATAGGATAGGATGGAGGATAGGATCGAATAGAGGATAGGATTGAGGACAGGAGACGATAGAGGATAGGATAGGATAGAGGATAGGATAGGATAGAGGATAGGATAGGATAGAGGATAGGATAGGATAGAGGATAGGATAGGATAGAGGATAGGATAGGATAGAGGATAGGATAGAGGATAGGATCGGATAGAAGATAGGATAGGGGATTGGATAGGATAGAGGATTGGATAGGATAGAGGATAGGGTAGGATGGAGCGTAGGATAGGATAGAGGATAGGATAGAGGACAGGAGACGATAGAGGATAGGATAGGATAGAGGATAGGATAGGATAGAGGATAGGATAGGATTGAGGATAGGACGGGATAGAGGAGAGGATAGAGGATTGGATAGGGGATTGGATAGTATAGAGGATACGATAGGATAGAGGATTGGATAGGATAGAGGATAGGATAGGATATACGATAGGATAGGATTGAGGATAGGATACGATAGAGGATAGGATAGGATAGACGATAGGATAGGATTGAGGATAGGATAGGATTGAGGATAGGACGGGATAGAGGATAGGATAGAGGATAGGATAGGATAGAGGATAGGATAGGATAGAGGATAGGATAGGGGATTGGATAGGACAGAGGATAGGATAGGATAGAGGATAGGATAGGATAGAGGATAGGATAGGATAGAGGATAGGATAGGATAGAGGATAGGATAGGATAGAGGATAGGATAGGATAGAGGATAGGATAGGATAGAGGATAGGATAGGATAGAGGATAGGATAGGATAGAGGATAGGATAGGATAGAGGATCGGATAGGATAGAGGATAGGATAGGATAGAGGATAGGATAGGATAGAGGATAGGATAGGATAGAGGATAGGATAGGATAGAGGATAGGATAGGATAGGATAGGATAGAGGATAGGATAGGATAGAGGATAGGATAGGATAGAGGATAGGATAGGATAGAGGATAGGATAGGATAGAGGATAGGATAGGATAGAGGATAGGATACGATAGAGGATAGGATTGGATAGAGGATAGGTTAGGATAGAGAATAGGATATTAAAGAGGATAGGATAGGATAGAGTTTAGGATAGGATTGAGGATAGGATAGGATAGAGGATAGGATAGAATAGAGGATAGGATAGGATAGAGGATAGGATAGGATAGAGGTTAGGATAGAGGATAGGATAGGATAGAGGATAGGATAAGATAGAGGATAGGATAGGATAGCGGATAGGATAGGATAGAGGACAGGATAGGATAGGGGATAGGATAGGATAGAGGTTAGGATAGAGGATAGGATAGGATAGAGGATAGGATAGGATAGAGGATAGGATAGGATAGAGGATAGGATAGGATAGAGGATAGGATAGGATAGGGGATAGGATAGGATAGAGGATAGGATAGGATAGAGGATAGGATAGGATAGAGGATAGGATAGGATAGAGGATAGGATACGATAGAGGATAGGATTGGATAGAGGATAGGTTAGGATAGAGAATAGGATATTAAAGAGGATAGGATAGGATAGAGTTTAGGATAGGATTGAGGATAGGATAGGATAGAGGATAGGATAGAATAGAGGATAGGATAGGATAGAGGATAGGATAGGATAGAGGTTAGGATAGAGGATAGGATAGGATAGAGGATAGGATAAGATAGAGGATAGGATAGGATAGCGGATAGGATAGGATAGAGGACAGGATAGGATAGGGGATAGGATAGGATAGAGGTTAGGATAGAGGATAGGATAGGATAGAGGATAGGATAGGATAGAGGATAGGATAGGATAGAGGATAGGATAGGATAGGGGATAGGATAGGATAGAGGATAGGATAGGATAGAGGATAGGATAGGATAGAGGATAGGATAGGATAGAGGATAAGATAGGATGGAGTATAGGATAGGATTGAGAATAGGATATAATACAGGATATGATAGGATAGAGGATAGGATAGGATTGAGGATAGGACGGGATAGAGGAGAGGATAGAGGACTGGATAGGGGATTGGATAGTATAGAAGATAGGATAGGATAGAGGCTGGATAGGATTGAGGATAGGATCCAATAGAGGATAGGATAGGGGATTTTATAGGATACGATAGGATAGAGTATAGAATAGAATAGAGGATAGGATAGGATATAGGATAGGAGAGGATTGAGGATAGGATACGATAGAGATGGGATAGGGGATTCTATAGGATAGGGGATAGGATAGGATAGAGGATAGGATAGGATAAAGATGGGATAGGATAGAGGATAGGATAGGATAGAGGATAGGAAAGGATAGAGGATAGGATAGGATAGAGGATAGAATAGGATAGAGGATAGGATAGGATAGAGGATAGAATAGGATAGAGGATAGGATAGGATAGAGGATAGGATAGGATATAGGATAGGAGAGGATTGAGGATAGGATACGATAGAAATGGGATAGGGGATTGGATAGGATAGAGGATAGGATACGATAGAGGATAGGATTGGATAGAGGATAGCGTAGGATGGAGAATAGGATAGGATGGATGATATTATAGGATATAGGATAGGATATAATAGAGGATAGGATCGGATAGAGGATAGGATAGTGGATTGGATAGGATAGGGGATTGGATAGGACAGAGGATATGATAGGATAGAGGATAGGATAGGATAGAGGAAAGGATAGGATAGAGTATAGGATATAGGATTGAATAGGATAGAGGATAGGATATAATACAGGATATGATAGGATAGAGGATAGGATAGGATTGAGGATAGGACGGGATAGAGGAGAGGATAGAGGATTGGATAATGGATTGGATAGTATAGAGAATAGGATAGGATAGAGGATAGGATAGGATTGAGGATAGGAACGAATAGAGGATAGGGTAGGGGATTGGATAGGATACGATACGATAGAGTATAGAATAGGGTAGTGGATAGGATAGAGGATAGGATCGGATAGAGGATAGGATAGGGGATTGGACAGGATAGAGGATAGGATAGAATAGAGGATAGGATAGGATGGAGCATAGGATAGGATAGAGGATAGGATAGAGGACAGGAGACGATAGAGGATAGGATAGGATAGAGGATAGGATAGGATAGAGGATAGGATAGGATAGAGGATAGGATAGGATAGAGGATAGGATAGGATAGAGGATAGGATAGGATAGAGGATAGGATAGGATAGAGGATAGGATAGGATAGAGGATAGGATAGGATAGAGGATAGGATAGGATAGAGGATAGGATAGGATAGGATAGAGGATAGGATAGGATAGAGGATAGGATAGGATAGAGGATAGAGGATAGGATAGAGGATAGGATAGGATAGAGGATAGGATAGGATAGAGGATAGGATAGGATAGAGGATAGGATAGGATGGAGGATAGGATAGGATAGAGGATAGGATAGGATAGAGGATAGGATAGGATAGAGGATAGGATAGGATAGAGGATAGGATAGGATAGAGGAAAGGATAGGATTGAGGATAGGACGGGATAAAGGAGAGGATAAAGGATTGGATAGGGGATTGGATAGTATAGAGGATACGATAGGATAGAGGATAGGATAGGATAGAGGATAGGATAGAGGACAGGAGACGATGGAGGATAGGATAGGATAGAGGATAGGATAGGATAGAGGATAGGATAGGATAGAGG
This sequence comes from Halictus rubicundus, assembly GCF_050948215.1. Taxonomy (NCBI): domain Eukaryota; kingdom Metazoa; phylum Arthropoda; class Insecta; order Hymenoptera; family Halictidae; genus Halictus; species Halictus rubicundus. The sequence goes on along the minus strand of NW_027488753.1, from coordinate 393,381 downwards.
ATAGGATAGGATAGAGGATAGGATAGAGGATAGGATAGGATAGAGGATAGGATAGGATAGAGGATAGGATAGGATAGAGGATAGGATAGGATAGAGGATAGGATAGGATAGAGGATAGGATAGGATAGAGGATAGGATAGGATAGAGGATAGGATAGGATAGAGGATAGGATAGGATAGAGGATAGGATAGGATAGAGGATAGGATAGGATAGAGGATAGGATAGGATAGAGGATAGGATAGGATAGAGGATAGGATAGGATAGAGGATAGGATAGGATAGAGGATAGGATAGGATAGAGGATAGGATAGGATAGAGGATAGGATAGGATAGAGGATAGGATAGGATAGAGGATAGGATAGGATAGAGGATAGGATAGGATAGAGGATAGGATAGGATAGAGGATAGGATAGGATAGAGGATAGGATAGGATAGAGGATAGGATAGGATAGAGGATAGGATAGGATAGAGGATAGGATAGGATAGAGGATAGGATAGGATAGAGGATAGGATAGGATAGAGGATAGGATAGGATAGAGGATAGGATAGGATAGAGCATAGGATAGGATAGAGGATAGGATAGGATAGGATAGAGGATTGGATAGGATTGAGGATGGGATATAGGATTGGATAGGATAGAGGACAGGATAGGATAGAGGATACGATATTATAGAGGATAGGATAGAGGACAGGATAGGATAGAGGATACGATATTATAGAGGATAGGATAGGATAGAGGATAGGATAGGATAGAGGATAGGATAGGATAGAGGATAGGATAGGATTGAGGATAGGACGGGATAGAGGAGAGGATAGAGGATTGGATAGGGGATTGGATAGTATAGAGGATACGATAGGATAGAGGATAGGATAGGGTAGAGGATAGGATAGGATAGAGGATAGGATAGGATAGAGGATAGGATAGGATAGAGGATAGGATAGGATAGAGGATAGGATAGGATAGAGGATAGGATAGGATAGAGGATAGGATAGGATAGAGGATAGGATAGGATAGAGGATAGGATCGGATAGAGGATAGGATAGGGGATTGGACAGGATAGAGGATAGGATAGGATAGAGGATAGGATAGGATGGAGCATAGGATAGGATAGAGGATAGGATAGAGGACAGGAGACGATAGAGGATAGGATAGGATAGAGGATAGGATAGGATAGAGGATAGGATAGGATAGAGGATAGGATAGGATAGAAGATAGGATAGGATAGAGGATAGGATAGGATAGAGGATAGGATAGGAGAGAGGATAGGATAGGATAGGATAGAGGATAGGATAGGATAGAGGAAAGGATAGGATAGAGGATAGGATAGGATTGAGGATAGGACGGGATAGAGGAGAGGATAGAGGATTGGATACGGCATTCGATAGTATAGAGGATAGGATAGGATAGAGGATAGGATAGAGGACAGGAGACGATGAAGGATAGGATAGGATAGAGGATAGGATAGAGGACAGGAGACGATAGAGGATAGGATAGGATAGATGATAGGATAGGATAGAGGATAGGATAGGATAGGATAGACTATAGGATAGGATAGAGGATAGGATAGGATAGAGGATAGGATAGGATAGAGGATAGGATAGGATAGAGGATAGGATAGGATAGAGGATAGGACGGGATAGAGGAGAGGATAGAGGATTGGATAGGGCATTGGATAGTATAGAGGATAGGATAGGATTGAGGATAGGACGGGATAGAGGAGAGGATAGAGGATTGGATAGGGCATTGGATAGTATAGAGGATAGGATAGGATAGAGGATAGGACAGGATAGAGGATAGGATAGAGGACAGGAGACGATGGAGGATAGGATAGGATAGAGGATAGGATAGGATAGAGGATAGGATAGGATAGAGGATATTATAGGATAGAGGATACGATAGGATAGAGGATAGGATAGGATAGAGGATAGGATAGGGTAGAGGATAAGATAGAGGATACGATCGGATAGAGAATAGGATAGGGGATTGGACAGGATAGAGGATAGGATAGGATAGAGGATAGGATAGGATGGAGCATAGGATAGGATAGAGGATAGGATAGAGGACAGGATAGGATAGAGGATAGGATAGGATAGAGGATAGGATAGGATAGAGGATAGGATAGGATAGAGGATAGGATAGGATAGAGGATAGGATAGGATAAAGGATAGGATAGGATAGAGGATAGGATAGGATAGAGGATAGGATAGGATAGAGGATAGGATAGGATAGGATAGAGGATAGGATAGGATTGAGGATAGGACGGGATAGAGGAGAGGATAGAGGATTGGATAGGGCATTGGATAGTATAGAGGATCTGATAGGATAGAGGATAGGATAGTATAGAGGATAGGATAGGATAGAGGATAGGATAGAGGACAGGAGACGATGGAGGATAGGATAGGATAGAGGATAGGATAGGATAGAGTATAGGATAGAGGACAGGAGACGATGGAGGATAGAATAGGATAGGGGATAGGATAGGATAGAGGATAGGATAGGAACAAGGATATTATAGGATAGAGGATGGGATAGGATAGAGGATTGGACAGGATAGAGGATAGGATAGGATAGAGGATAGGATAAGATGGAGCATAGGATAGGATAGAGGATAGGGTAGAGGACAGGAGACGATAGAGGATAGGATAGGATAGAGGATAGGATAGGATAGAGGATAGGATAGGATAGAGGATAGGATAGGATAGGATAGAGGATAGGATAGGATAGAGGATAGGATAGGATGGAGGATAGGATAGGATAGAGGATAGGATAGGATAGAGGATAGGATAGGATAGAGGATAGTATAGGATAGAGGATAGGATAGGATAGAGGATAGGATAGGATAGAGGATAGGATAGGATAGAGGATAGGATAGGATAGAGGATAGGATAGGATTGAGGATGGGATATAGGATTGGATAGGATAGAGGACAGGATAGGATAGAGGATACGATATTATAGAGGATAGGATAGAGGACAGGATAGGATAGAGGATACGATATTATAGAGGATAGGATAGGATAGAGGATAGGATAGGATAGGGGATTGGATAGTATAGAGGATAGGATAGGATAGAGGATAGGATAGGATAGAGGATAGGATAGGGTAGAGGATAGGATAGAGGATAGGATCGGATAGAGGATAGGATAGGGGATTGGACAGGATAGAGGGTAGGATACGATAGAGGATAGGATAGGATCGAGCATAGGATAGGATAGAGGATAGGATACAGGACACGAGACGATAGAGGATAGGATAGGATAGTGGATAGGATAGGATAGACTATAGGATAGGATAGAGGATAGGATAGGACAGAGGATAGGATAGGATAGAGGATAGGATAGGATAGAGGATAGGATAGGATAGAGGATAGGATAGGATAGAGGATAGGATAGGATAGAGGATAGGATAGGGGATTGGATAGGATAGATGATAGGATAGGATAGAGGATAGGATAGGATAGCGGATAGGATAGGATAGAGTATAGAATAGGATAGAGGATAGGATAGGCTAGAGGATAGGATAGAGGACAGGAGACGATGGAGGATAGGATAGGATAGAGGATAGGATACGATAGAGGATAGGATAGGATAGAGGATAGGATAGAGGATAGGATAGATGTTTGGATTGAATAGAGGATATTATAGGATAGAGGATAGGATAGGATAGAGGATAGGATAGGATTCGATTGAGGATAGCATATGATAGAGGATAGGATAGAGTATAGGATAGAGGATTGGATAAGATAGAGGAAAGGATCGGGTAGAGGATAGGATAGGATAGAGGATAGGATAGGATAGAGGATAGGATAGGATAGAGGATAGGATAGGGGATTGGATTGTATAGAAGATAGGAGACGATGGACGATAGGATAGGATAGAGGATAGGATAGGTTAGAGAATAGGATAGGGTAGATTATATGATAGGATAGAGGATACGATATTATAGAGGATAGGATAGGATAGAGGATAGGATAGATAGAGGATAGGATAGGATAGAGGATAGGATAGGATAGAGGATAGGATAGGATTGAGGATGGGATATAGGATTGTATAGGATAGAGGACAGGATAGGATAGAGGATACGATATTATAGAGGATAGAATAGAGGACAGGATAGGATAGAGGATACGATATTATAGAGGATAGGATAGGATAGAGGATAGGATAGGATAGAGGATAGGATAGGATAGAGCATAGGATAGGATAGAGGAAAGGATAGGATTGAGGATAGGACGGGATAGAGGAGAGGATAAAGGATTGGATAGGGGATTGGATAGTATAGAGGATACGATAGGATAGAGGATAGGATAGGATAGAGGATAGGATAGAGGACAGGAGACGATGGAGGATAGGATAGGATAGAGGATAGGATAGGATAGAGGATAGGATAGGATAGAGGATAGGATAGAGGACAGGAGACGATGGAGGATAGGATAGGATAGAGGATAGGATAGGATAGAGGATAGGATAGGATAGAGGATAGGATAGGATAGAGGATAGGATAGGATAGAGGATAGGATAGAGGATAGGATAGGATAGAGGATAGGATAGGATAGAGGATAGGATAGGATAGAGGATAGGATAGGATAGAGGATAGGATAGGATAGAGGATAGGATAGGATAGAGGATAGGATAGGATAGAGGATAGGATAGGATAGAGGATAGGATAGGATAGAGGATAGGATAGGATAGAGGATAGGATAGGATAGAGGATAGGATAGGATTGAGGATAGCACGGGATAGAGGAGAGGATAGAGGATTGGATAAGGCATTGGATAGTATAGAGGATCTGATAGGATAGAGGATAGGATAGTATAGAGGATAGGATCTGATAGAGGATAGGATAGAGGACAGGAGACGATGGAGGATAGGATAGGATAGAGGATAGGATAGGATAGAGGATAGGATAGAGGACAGGAGACGATGGAGGATAGGATAGGATAGGGGATAGGATAGGATAGAGGATAGGATAGGAACAAGGATATTATAGGATAGAGGATGGGATAGGATAGAGGATTGGACAGGATAGAGGATAGGATAGGATAGAGGATAGGATAAGATGGAGCATAGGATAGGATAGAGGATAGGATAGAGGACAGGAGACGATAGAGGATAGGATAGGATAGAGGATAGGATAGGATAGAGGATAGGATAGGATAGAGGATAGGATAGGATAGAGGATAGGATAGGATAGAGGATAGGATAGGATAGAGGATAGGATAGGATAGAGGATAGGATAGGATAGAGGATAGGATAGGATAGAGGATAGGATAGGATAGAGGATAGGATAGGATAGAGGATAGGATAGGATAGAGGATAGGATAGGATAGAGGATAGTATAGGATAGAGGATAGGATAGGATAGAGGATAGGATAGGATAGAGGATAGGATAGGATAGAGGATAGGATAGGATAGAGGATAGGATAGTATTGAAGATAGGATAGGATAGAGGATAGGATAGGATAGAGGATAGGATAGGATAGAGGATAGGATAGGATTGAGGATGGGATATAGGATTGGATAGGATAGAGGACAGGATAGGATAGAGGATACGATATTATAGAGGATAGGATAGAGGACAGGATAGGATAGAGGATAGGATAGGATAGAGGATAGGATAGGATAGAGGATAGGATAGGATAGAGGATAGGATAGGATAGAGGATAGGATAGGATTGAGGATAGCACGGGATAGAGGAGAGGATAGAGGATTGGATAAGGCATTGGATAGTATAGAGGATCTGATAGGATAGAGGATAGGATAGTATAGAGGATAGGATCAGATAGAGGATAGGATAGAGGACAGGAGACGATGGAGGATAGGATAGGATAGAGGATAGGATAGGATAGAGGATAGGCTAGAGGACAGGAGACGATGGAGGATAGGATAGGATAGGGGATAGGATAGGATAGAGGATAGGATAGGAACAAGGATATTATAGGATAGAGGATGGGATAGGATAGAGGATTGGACAGGATAGAGGATAGGATAGGATAGAGGATAGGATAAGATGGAGCATAGGATAGGATAGAGGATAGGATAGAGGACAGGATAGGATAGAGGATAGGATAGGATAGAGGATAGGATAGGATAGAGGATAGGATAGGATAGAGGATAGGATAGGATAGAGGATAGGATAGGATAGAGGATAGGATAGGATAGAGGATAGGATAGGATAGAGGATAGGATAGGATAGAGGATAGGATAGGATAGAGGATAGGATAGGATAGAGGATAGGATAGGATAGAGGATAGGATAGGATAGAGGATAGGATAGGATAGAGGATAGGATAGGATAGAGGATAGGATAGGATAGAGGATAGTATAGGATAGAGGATAGGATAGGATAGAGGATAGGATAGGATAGAGGATAGGATAGGATAGAGGATAGGATAGGATAGAGGATAGGATAGGATAGAGGATAGGATAGGATAGAGGATAGGATAGGATTGAAGATAGGATAGGATAGAGGATAGGATAGGATAGAGGATAGGATAGGATAGAGGATAGGATAGGATTGAGGATGGGATATATGATTGGATAGGATAGAGGACAGGATAGGATAGAGGATACGATATTATAGAGGATAGGATAGAGGACAGGATAGGATAGAGGATACGATATTATAGAGGATAGGATAGGATAGAGGATAGGATAGGATAGGGGATTGGATAGTATAGAGGATAGGATAGGATAGAGGATAGGATAGGATAGAGGATAGGATAGGGTAGAGGATAGGATAGAGGATAGGATCGGATAGAGGATAGGATAGGATAGAGGATAGGATAGGATAGAGGATAGGATAGGATAGAGGATAGGATAGGATAGAGGATAGGATAGGATAGAGGATAGGATAGGATAGAGGATAGGATAGGATAGAGGATAGGATAGGATAGAGGATAGGATAGGATAGAGGATAGGATAGGATAGAGGATAGTATAGGATAGAGGATAGGATAGGATAGAGGATAGGATAGGATAGAGGATAGGATAGGATAGAGGATAGGATAGGATAGAGGATAGGATAGGATTGAAGATAGGATAGGATAGAGGATAGGATAGGATAGAGGATAGGATAGGATAGAGGATAGGATAGGATTGAGGATGGGATATAGGATTGGATAGGATAGAGGACAGGATAGGATAGAGGATACGATATTATAGAGGATAGGATAGAGGACAGGATAGGATAGAGGATACGATATTATAGAGGATAGGATAGGATAGAGGATAGGATAGGATAGGGGATTGGATAGTATAGAGGATAGGATAGGATAGAGGATAGGATAGGATAGAGGATAGGATAGGGTAGAGGATAGGATAGAGGATAGGATCGGATAGAGGATAGGATAGGGGATTGGACAGGATAGAGGGTAGGATACGATAGAGGATAGGATAGGATCGAGCATAGGATAGGATAGAGGATAGGATACAGGACACGAGACGATAGAGGATAGGATAGGATAGTGGATAGGATAGGATAGACTATAGGATAGGATAGAGGATAGGATAGGACAGAGGATAGGATAGGATAGAGGATAGGATAGGATAGAGGATAGGATAGGATAGAGGATAGGATAGGATAGAGGATAGGATAGGGGATTGGATAGGATAGATGATAGGATAGGATAGAGGATAGGATAGGATAGCGGATAGGATAGGATAGAGTATAGAATAGGATAGAGGATAGGATAGGCTAGAGGATAGGATAGAGGACAGGAGACGATGGAGGATAGGATAGGATAGAGGATAGGATAGGATAGAGGATAGGATAGGATAGAGGATAGGATAGAGGATAGGATAGATGTTTGGATTGAATAGAGGATATTATAGGATAGAGGATAGGATAGGATTCGATTGAGGATAGCATATGATAGAGGATAGGATAGAGTATAGGATAGAGGATTGGATAGGATAGAGGAAAGGATCGGGTAGAGGATAGGATAGGATAGAGGATAGGATAGGATAGAGGATAGGATAGGGGATTGGATTGTATAGAAGATAGGAGACGATGGACGATAGGATAGGATAGAGGATAGGATAGGTTAGAGAATAGGATAGGGTAGATTATATGATAGGATAGAGGATACGATATTATAGAGGATAGGATAGGATAGATAATAGGATTGAATAGAGGATAGGATAGGTGATTGGATATGATAGAGGTTAGGATAGGGAATTGGATAGGATAGAGAATAGGATAGGTTAGAGGATAGGATAGGGGATTGGATAGGATGGAGGATAGGATAGGTTAGAGAATAGGATAGGATAGAGGATAGGATAGCATAGAGGACAGGAGACGATAGAGGACAGGATAGGATAGAGGATAGGATAGGATAGAGGATAGGATAGGATAGAGGATAGGATAGGATAGAGGATAGGATAGAATAGAGGATAGGATAGGATAGAGGATAGGATAGGATAGAGGATAGGATAGGATAGAGGATAATATAGGATAGAGGATAGGATAGGATAGAGGATAGGATAGGATAGAGGATAGGATAGGATAGAGGATAGGATAGGATAGGATAGAGGATAGGATAGGATAGAGGATAGGATAGGATAGAGGATAGGATAGGATAGAGGATAGGATAGGATAGAGGATAGGATAGGATAGAGGATAGGATAGGATAGAGGATAGGATAGGATAGAGGATAGGATAGGATAGAGGATAGGATAGGATTGAGGATGGGATATAGGATTGGATAGGATAGAGGACAGGATAGGATAGAGGATACTATATTATAGAGGATAGGATAGAGGACAGGATAGGATAGAGGATACGATATTATAGAGGATAGGATAGGATAGAGGATAGGATAGGATAGAGGATAGGATAGGATAGAGGATAGGATAGGATAGAGGATAGGATAGGATTGAGGATAGGACAGGACAGAGGATAGGATAGGATAGAGGATAGGATAGGATAGAGGATAGGATAGGATAGAGGATAGGATAGGATAGAGGATAGGATAGGATAGAGGATAGGATAGGGGATTGGATAGGATAGATGATAGGATAGGATAGAGGATAGGATAGGATAGCGGATAGGATAGGATAGAGTATAGAATAGGATAGAGGATAGAATAGGCTAGAGGATAGGATAGAGGACAGGAGACGATGGAGGATAGGATAGGATAGAGGATAGGATAGGATAGAGGATAGGATAGGATAGAGGATAGGATAGAGGATAGGATAGATGTTTGGATTGAATAGAGGATATTATAGGATAGAGGATAGGATAGGATTCGATTGAGGATAGCATATGATAGAGGATAGGATAGAGTATAGGATAGAGGATTGGATAGGATAGAGGAAAGGATCGGGTAGAGGATAGGATAGGATAGAGGATAGGATAGGATAGAGGATAGGATAGGGGATTGGATTGTATAGAAGATAGGAGACGATGGACGATAGGATAGGATAGAGGATAGGATAGGTTAGAGAATAGGATAGGGTAGATTATATGATAGGATAGAGGATACGATATTATAGAGGATAGGATAGGATAGATAATAGGATTGAATAGAGGATAGGATAGGTGATTGGATATGATAGAGGTTAGGATAGGGAATTGGATAGGATAGAGAATAGGATAGGTTAGAGGATAGGATAGGGGATTGGATAGGATGGAGGATAGGATAGGTTAGAGAATAGGATAGGATAGAGGATAGGATAGCATAGAGGACAGGAGACGATAGAGGACAGGATAGGATAGAGGATAGGATAGGATAGAGGATAGGATAGGATAGAGGATAGGATAGGATAGAGGATAGGATAGAATAGAGGATAGGATAGGATAGAGGATAGGATAGGATAGAGGATAGGATAGGATAGAGGATAATATAGGATAGAGGATAGGATAGGATAGAGGATAGGATAGGATAGAGGATAGGATAGGATAGAGGATAGGATAGGATATGATAGAGGATAGGATAGGATAGAGGATAGGATAGGATAGAGGATAGGATAGGATAGAGGATAGGATAGGATAGAGGATAGGATAGGATAGAGGATAGGATAGGATAGAGGATAGGATAGGATAGAGGATAGGATAGGATAGAGGATAGGATAGGATAGAGGATAGGATAGGATAGAGGATAGGATAGGATAGAGGATAGGATAGGATAGAGGATAGGATAGGATTGAGGATGGGATATAGGATTGGATAGGATAGAGGACAGGATAGGATAGAGGATACGATATTATAGAGGATAGGATAGAGGACAGGATAGGATAGAGGATACGATATTATAGAGGATAGGATAGGATAGAGGATAGGATAGGATAGAGGATAGGATAGGATAGAGGATAGGATAGGATAGAGGATAGGATAGGATAGAGGATAGGATAGGATTGAGGATAGGACAGGATAGAGGAGAGGATAAAGGATTGGATAGGGGATTGGATAGTATAGAGGATACGATAGGATAGAGGATAGGATAGGGTAGAGGATAGGATAGGATAGAGGATAGGATAGGATAGAGGATAGGATAGGATAGAGGATAGGATAGGATAGAGGATAGGATAGGATAGAGGATAGGATAGGATAGAGGATAGGATAGGATAGAGGATAGGATAGGATAGAGGATAGGATCGGATAGAGGATAGGATAGGGGATTGGACAGGATAGAGGATAGGATAGGATAGAGGACAGGAGACGATAGAGGATAGGATAGGATAGAGGATAGGATAGGATAGAGGATAGGATAGGATAGAGGATAGGATAGGATAGAGGATAGGATAGGATAGAGGATAGGATAGGATAGAGGATAGGATAGGATTGAAGATAGGATAGGATAGAGGATAGGATAGGATAGAGGATAGGATAGGATAGAGGATAGGATAGGATTGAGGATGGGATATAGGATTGGATAGGATAGAGGACAGGATAGGATAGAGGATACGATATTATAGAGGATAGGATAGAGGACAGGATAGGATAGAGGATACGATATTATAGAGGATAGGATAGGATAGAGGATAGGATAGGATAGGGGATTGGATAGTATAGAGGATAGGATAGGATAGAGGATAGGATAGGTTAGAGGATAGGATAGGGTAGAGGATAGGATAGAGGATAGGATCGGATAGAGGATAGGATAGGGGATTGGACAGGATAGAGGGTAGGATACGATAGAGGATAGGATAGGATCGAGCATAGGATAGGATAGAGGATAGGATACAGGACACGAGACGATAGAGGATAGGATAGGATAGTGGATAGGATAGGATAGACTATAGGATAGGATAGAGGATAGGATAGGACAGAGGATAGGATAGGATAGAGGATAGGATAGGATAGAGGATAGGATAGGATAGAGGATAGGATAGGATAGAGGATAGGATAGGATAGAGGATAGGATAGGATAGAGGAAAGGATAGGATTGAGGATAGGACGGGATAGAGGAGAGGATAAAGGATTGGATAGGGGATTGGATAGTATAGAGGATACGATAGGATAGAGGATAGGATAGGATAGAGGATAGGATAGGATAGGATAGACTATAGGATAGGATAGAGGATAGGATAGGATAGAGGATAGGATAGGATAGAGGATAGGATAGGATAGAGGATAGGATAGGATAGAGGATAGGATAGGATAGAGGATAGGATAGGATAGAGGATAGGATAGGATAGAGGATAGGATAGGATAGAGGATAGGATAGGATAGAGGATAGGATAGGATAGAGGATAGGATAGGATAGAGGATAGGATAGGATAGAGGATAGGATAGGATTGAGGATAGCACGGGATAGAGGAGAGGATAGAGGATTGGATAGGGCATTGGATAGTATAGAGGATCTGATAGGATAGAGGATAGGATAGTATAGAGGATAGGATAGGATAGAGGATAGGATAGAGGACAGGAGACGATGGAGGATAGGATAGGATAGAGGATAGGATAGGATAGAGGATAGGATAGAGGACAGGAGACGATGGAGGATAGGATAGGATAGGGGATAGGATAGGATAGAGGATAGGATAGGAACAAGGATATTATAGGATAGAGGATGGGATAGGATAGAGGATTGGACAGGATAGAGGATAGGATAGGATAGAGGATAGGATAAGATGGAGCATAGGATAGGATAGAGGATAGGATAGAGGACAGGAGACGATAGAGGATAGGATAGGATAGAGGATAGGATAGGATAGAGGATAGGATAGGATAGAGGATAGGATAGGATAGAGGATAGGATAGGATAGAGGATAGGATAGGATAGAGGATAGGATAGGATAGAGGATAGGATAGGATAGAGGATAGGATAGGATAGAGGATAGGATAGGATAGAGGATAGGATAGGATAGAGGATAGGATAGGATAGAGGATAGGATAGGATAGAGGATAGGATAGGATAGAGGATAGTATAGGATAGAGGATAGGATAGGATAGAGGATAGGATAGGATAGAGGATAGGATAGGATAGAGGATAGGATAGGATAGAGGATAGGATAGGATTGAAGATAGGATAGGATAGAGGATAGGATAGGATAGAGGATAGGATAGGATAGAGGATAGGATAGGATTGAGGATGGGATATAGGATTGGATAGGATAGAGGACAGGATAGGATAGAGGATACGATATTATAGAGGATAGGATAGAGGACAGGATAGGATAGAGGATACGATATTATAGAGGATAGGATAGGATAGAGGATAGGATACGATAGGGGATTGGATAGTATAGAGGATAGGATAGGATAGAGGATAGGATAGGATAGAGGATAGGATAGGGTAGAGGATAGGATAGAGGATAGGATCGGATAGAGGATAGGATAGGATAGAGGATAGGATAGGGGATTGGATAGGATAGATGATAGGATAGGATAGAGGATAGGATAGGATAGCGGATAGGATAGGATAGAGTATAGAATAGGATAGAGGATAGGATAGGCTAGAGGATAGGATAGAGGACAGGAGACGATGGAGGATAGGATAGGACAGAGGATAGGATAGGATAGAGGATAGGATAGGATAGAGGATAGGATAGGATAGAGGATAGGATAGGATAGAGGATAGGATAGGGGATTGGATAGGATAGATGATAGGATAGGATAGAGGATAGGATAGGATAGCGGATAGGATAGGATAGAGTATAGAATAGGATAGAGGATAGGATAGGCTAGAGGATAGGATAGAGGACAGGAGACGATGGAGGATAGGATAGGATAGAGGATAGGATAGGATAGAGGATAGGATAGAGGACAGGAGACGATGGAGGATAGGATAGGATAGGGGATAGGATAGGATAGAGGATAGGATAGGAACAAGGATATTATAGGATAGAGGATGGGATAGGATAGAGGATTGGACAGGATAGAGGATAGGATAGGATAGAGGATAGGATAAGATGGAGCATAGGATAGGATAGAGGATAGGATAGAGGACAGGAGACGATAGAGGATAGGATAGGATAGAGGATAGGATAGGATAGAGGATAGGATAGGATAGAGGATAGGATAGGATAGAGGATAGGATAGGATAGAGGATAGGATAGGATAGAGGATAGGATAGGATAGAGGATAGGATAGGATAGAGGATAGGATAGGATAGAGGATAGGATAGGATAGAGGATAGGATAGGATAGAGGATAGTATAGGATAGAGGATAGGATAGGATAGAGGATAGGATAGGATAGAGGATAGGATAGGATAGAGGATAGGATAGGATAGAGGATAGGATAGGATTGAAGATAGGATAGGATAGAGGATAGGATAGGATAGAGGATAGGATAGGATAGAGGATAGGATAGGATTGAGGATGGGATATAGGATTGGATAGGATAGAGGACAGGATAGGATAGAGGATACGATATTATAGAGGATAGGATAGAGGACAGGATAGGATAGAGGATACGATATTATAGAGGATAGGATAGGATAGAGGATAGGATAGGATAGGGGATTGGATAGTATAGAGGATAGGATAGGATAGAGGATAGGATAGGATAGAGGATAGGATAGGGTAGAGAATAGGATAGAGGATAGGATCGGATAGAGGATAGGATAGGGGATTGGACAGGATAGAGGGTAGGATACGATAGAGGATAGGATAGGATCGAGCATAGGATAGGATAGAGGATAGGATACAGGACACGAGACGATAGAGGATAGGATAGGATAGTGGATAGGATAGGATAGACTATAGGATAGGATAGAGGATAGGATAGGACAGAGGATAGGATAGGATAGAGGATAGGATAGGATAGAGGATAGGATAGGATAGAGGATAGGATAGGGGATTGGATAGGATAGATGATAGGATAGGATAGAGGATAGGATAGGATAGCGGATAGGATAGGATAGAGTATAGAATAGGATAGAGGATAGGATAGGCTAGAGGATAGGATAGAGGACAGGAGACGATGGAGGATAGGATAGGATAGAGGATAGGATAGGATAGAGGATAGGATAGGATAGAGGATAGGATAGAGGATAGGATAGATGTTTGGATTGAATAGAGGATATTATAGGATAGAGGATAGGATAGGATAGAGGATAGGATAGGATTCGATTGAGGATAGCATATGATAGAGGATAGGATAGAGTATAGGATAGAGGATTGGATAGGATAGAAGAAAGGATCGGGTAGAGGATAGGATAGGATAGAGGATAGGATAGGATAGAGGATAGGATAGGGGATTGGATTGTATAGAAGATAGGAGACGATGGACGATAGGATAGGATAGAGGATAGGATAGGTTAGAGAATAGGATAGGGTAGATTATATGATAGGATAGAGGATACGATATTATAGAGGATAGGATAGGATAGATAATAGGATTGAATAGAGGATAGGATAGGTGATTGGATATGATAGAGGTTAGGATAGGGAATTGGATAGGATAGAGAATAGGATAGGTTAGAGGATAGGATAGGGGATTGGATAGGATGGAGGATAGGATAGGTTAGAGAATAGGATAGGATAGAGGATAGGATAGCATAGAGGACAGGAGACGATAGAGGACAGGATAGGATAGAGGATAGGATAGGATAGAGGATAGGATAGGATAGAGGATAGGATAGGATAGAGGATAGGATAGAATAGAGGATAGGATAGGATAGAGGATAGGATAGGATAGAGGATAGGATAGGATAGAGGATAATATAGGATAGAGGATAGGATAGGATAGAGGATAGGATAGGATAGAGGATAGGATAGGATAGAGGATAGGATAGGATATGATAGAGGATAGGATAGGATAGAGGATAGGATAGGATAGAGGATAGGATAGGATAGAGGATAGGATAGGATAGAGGATAGGATAGGATAGAGGATAGGATATGATAGAGGATAGGATAGGATAGAGGATAGGATAGGATAGAGGATAGGATAGGATAGAGGATAGGATAGGATAGAGGATAGGATAGGATTGAGGATGGGATATAGGATTGGATAGGATAGAGGACAGGATAGGATAGAGGATACGATATTATAGAGGATAGGATAGAGGGCAGGATAGGATAGAGGATACGATATTATAGAGGATAGGATAGGATAGAGGATAGGATAGGATAGAGGATAGGATAGGATAGAGGATAGGATAGGATAGAGGATAGGATAGGATTGAGGATAGGACGGGATAGAGGAGAGGATAAAGGATTGGATAGGGGATTGGATAGTATAGAGGATACGATAGGATAGAGGATAGGATAGGGTAGAGGATAGGATAGGATAGAGGATAGGATAGGATAGAGGATAGGATAGGATAGAGGATAGGATAGGATAGAGGATAGGATAGGATTGAAGATAGGATAGGATAGAGGATAGGATAGGATAGAGGATAGGATAGGATAGAGGATAGGATAGGATTGAGGATGGGATATAAGATTGGATAGGATAGAGGACAGGATAGGATAGAGGATACGATATTATAGAGGATAGGATAGAGGACAGGATAGGATAGAGGATACGATATTATAGAGGATAGGATAGGATAGAGGATAGGATAGGATAGGGGATTGGATAGTATAGAGGATAGGATAGGATAGAGGATAGGATAGGATAGAGGATAGGATAGGGTAGAGGATAGGATAGAGGATAGGATCGGATAGGGGATAGGATAGGGGATTGGACAGGATAGAGGGTAGGATACGATAGAGGATAGGATAGGATCGAGCATAGGATAGGATAGAGGATAGGATACAGGACACGAGACGATAGAGGATAGGATAGGATAGTGGATAGGATAGGATAGACTATAGGATAGGATAGAGGATAGGATAGGACAGAGGATAGGATAGGATAGAGGATAGGATAGGATAGAGGATAGGATAGGATAGAGGATAGGATAGGATAGAGGATAGGATAGGGGATTGGATAGGATAGATGATAGGATAGGATAGAGGATAGGATAGGATAGCGGATAGGATAGGATAGAGTATAGAATAGGATAGAGGATAGGATAGGCTAGAGGATAGGATAGAGGACAGGAGACGATGGAGGATAGGATAGGATAGAGGATAGGATAGGATAGAGGATAGGATAGGATAGAGGATAGGATAGAGGATAGGATAGATGTTTGGATTGAATAGAGGATATTATAGGATAGAGGATAGGATAGGATAGAGGATAGGATAGGATTCGATTGAGGATAGCATATGATAGAGGATAGGATAGAGTATAGGATAGAGGATTGGATAGGATAGAGGATAGGATAGGATAGAGGATAGGATAGGGGATTGGATTGTATAGAAGATAGGAGACGATGGACGATAGGATAGGATAGAGGATAGGATAGGTTAGAGAATAGGATAGGGTAGATTATATGATAGGATAGAGGATACGATATTATAGAGGATAGGATAGGATAGATAATAGGATTGAATAGAGGATAGGATAGGTGATTGGATATGATAGAGGTTAGGATAGGGAATTGGATAGGATAGAGAATAGGATAGATTAGAGGATAGGATAGGGGATTGGATAGGATAGAGGATAGGATAGGTTAGAGAATAGGATAGGATAGAGGATAGGATAGCATAGAGGACAGGAGACGATAGAGGACAGGATAGGATAGAGGATAGGATAGGATAGAGGATAGGATAGGATAGAGGATAGGATAGGATAGAGGATAGGATAGAATAGAGGATAGGATAGGATAGAGGATAGGATAGGATAGAGGATAGGATAGGATAGAGGATAATATAGGATAGAGGATAGGATAGGATAGAGGATAGGATAGGATAGAGGATAGGATAGGATAGAGGATAGGATAGGATATGATAGAGGATAGGATAGGATAGAGGATAGGATAGGATAGAGGATAGGATAGGATAGAGGATAGGATAGGATAGAGGATAGGATAGGATAGAGGATAGGATAGGATAGAGGATAGGATAGGATAGAGGATAGGATAGGATAGAGGATAGGATAGGATAGAGGATAGGATAGGATAGAGGATAGGATAGGATAGAGGATAGGATAGGATAGAGGATAGGATAGGATTGAGGATGGGATATAGGATTGGATAGGATAGAGGACAGGATAGGATAGAGGATACGATATTATAGAGGATAGGATAGAGGACAGGATAGGATAGAGGATACGATATTATAGAGGATAGGATAGGATAGAGGATAGGATAGGATAGAGGATAGGATAGGATAGAGGATAGGATAGGATAGAGGATAGGATAGGATAGAGGATAGGATAGGATTGAGGATAGGACGGGATAGAGGAGAGGATAAAGGATTGGATAGGGGATTGGATAGTATAGAGGATACGATAGGATAGAGGATAGGATAGGGTAGAGGATAGGATAGGATAGAGGATAGGATAGGATAGAGGATAGGATAGGATAGAGGATAGGATAGGATAGAGGATAGGATAGGATAGAGGATAGGATAGGATAGAGGATAGGATAGGATAGAGGATAGGATAGGATAGAGGATAGGATCGGATAGAGGATAGGATAGGGGATTGGACAGGATAGAGGATAGGATAGGATAGAGGACAGGAGACGATAGAGGATAGGATAGGATAGAGGATAGGATAGGATAGAGGATAGGATAGGATAGAGGATAGGATAGGATAGAGGATAGGATAGGATAGAGGATAGGATAGGATAGAGGATAGGATAGGATAGAGGATAGGATAGGATAGAGGATAGGATAGGATAGAGGATAGGATAGGATAGAGGATAGGATAGGATAGAGGATAGGATAGGATAGAGGATAGGATAGGATAGAGGATAGGATAGGATAGAGGATAGGATAGGATAGAGGATAGGATAGGATAGAGGATAGGATAGGATAGAGGATAGGATAGGATAGAGGATAGGATAGGATAGAGGATAGGATAGGATAGAGGATAGGATAGGATAGAGGATAGGATAGGATAGAGGATAGGATAGGATAGAGGATAGGATAGGATAGAGGATAGGATAGGATAGAGGATAGAATAGGATAGAGGAAAGGATAGGATAGAGGATAGGATAGGATTGAGGATAGGACGGGATAGAGGAGAGGATAGAGGATTGGATACGGCATTCGATAGTATAGAGGATAGGATAGGATAGAGGATAGGATAGAGGACAGGAGGCGATGAAGGATAGGATAGGATAGAGGATAGGATAGAGGACAGGAGACGATAGCGGATAGGATAGGATAGATGATAGGATAGGATAGAGGATAGGATAGGATAGGATAGACTATAGGATAGGATAGAGGATAGGATAGGATAGAGGATAGGATAGGATAGAGGATAGGATAGGATAGATGATAGGATAGGATAGAGGACAGGATATGATAGAGGATAGGATAGGATAGAGGATAGGATAGGATAGAGGATAGGATAGGATAGAGGATAGGATAGGATTGAGGATAGGACGGGATAGAGGAGAGGATAGAGGATTGGATAGGGCATTGGATAGTATAGAGGATAGGATAGGATTGAAGATATGACAGGATAGAGGATAGGATAGAGGACAGGAGACGATGGAGGATAGGATAGGATAGAGGATAGGATAGGATAGAGGATATTATAGGATAGAGGATATTATAGGATAGAGGATACGATAGGATAGAGGATAGGATAGGATAGAGGATAGGATAGGGTAGAGGATAAGATAGAGGATACGATCGGATAGAGGATAGGATAGGGGATTGGACAGGATAGAGGATAGGATAGGATAGAGGATGGGATAGGATGGAGCATAGGATAGGATAGAGGATAGGATAGAGGACAGGATAGGATAGAGGATAGGATAGGATAGAGGATAGGATAGGATAGAGGATAGGATAGGATAGAGGATAGGATAGGATAGAGGATAGGATAGGATAAAGGATAGGATAGGATAGAGGATAGGATAGGATAGAGGATAGGATAGGATAGGATAGAGGATAGGATAGGATTGAGGATAGGACGGGATAGAGGAGAGGATAGAGGATTGGATAGGGCATTGGATAGTATAGAGGATCTGATAGGATAGAGGATAGGATAGGATAGAGGATAGGATAGAGGACAGGAGACGATGGAGGATAGGATAGGATAGAGGATAGGATAGGATAGAGGATAGGATAGAATAGAGGATAGGATAGGATAGAGGATAGGATAGGATAGAGGATAGGATAGGATAGAGGATAATATAGGATAGAGGATAGGATAGGATAGAGGATAGGATAGGATAGAGGATAGGATAGGATAGAGGATAGGATAGGATAGAGGATAGGATAGGATATGATAGAGGATAGGATAGGATAGAGGATAGGATAGGATAGGATAGAGGATAGGATAGGATTGAGGATAGGACGGGATAGAGGAGAGGATAGAGGATTGGATAGGGCATTGGATAGTATAGAGGATCTGATAGGATAGAGGATAGGATAGGATAGAGGATAGGATAGAGGACAGGAGACGATGGAGGATAGGATAGGATAGGATAGAGGATAGGATAGAATAGAGGATAGGATAGGATAGAGGATAGGATAGGATAGAGGATAGGATAGGATAGAGGATAGGATAGGATTGAGGATAGGACGGGATAGAGGAGAGGATAGAGGATTGGATACGGCATTCGATAGTATAGAGGATAGGATAGGATAGAGGATAGGATAGAGGACAGGAGACGATGAAGGATAGGATAGGATAGAGGATAGGATAGAGGACAGGAGACGATAGCGGATAGGATAGGATAGATGATAGGATAGGATAGAGGATAGGATAGGATAGGATAGACTATAGGATAGGATAGAGGATAGGATAGGATAGAGGATAGGATAGGATAGAGGATAGGATAGGATAGATGATAGGATAGGATAGAGGACAGGATATGATAGAGGATAGGATAGGATAGAGGATAGGATAGGATAGAGGATAGGATAGGATAGAGGATAGGATAGGATTGAGGATAGGACGGGATAGAGGAGAGGATAGAGGATTGGATAGGGCATTGGATAGTATAGAGGATAGGATAGGATAGAAGATAGGACAGGATAGAGGATAGGATAGAGGACAGGAGACGATGGAGGATAGGATAGGATAGAGGATAGGATAGGATAGAGGATATTATAGGATAGAGGATATTATAGGATAGAGGATACGATAGGATAGAGGATAGGATAGGATAGAGGATAGGATAGGGTAGAGGATAAGATAGAGGATACGATCGGATAGAGGATAGGATAGGGGATTGGACAGGATAGAGGATAGGATAGGATAGAGGATGGGATAGGATGGAGCATAGGATAGGATAGAGGATAGGATAGAGGACAGGATAGGATAGAGGATAGGATAGGATAGAGGATAGGATAGGATAGAGGATAGGATAGGATAGAGGATAGGATAGGATAGAGGATAGGATAGGATAAAGGATAGGATAGGATAGAGGATAGGATAGGATAGAGGATAGGATAGGATAGAGGATAGGATAGGATAGGATAGAGGATAGGATAGGATAGAGGATAGGATAGGATAGAGGATAGGATAGGATAGAGGATAGGATAGGATAGAGGATAGGATAGGATAGAGGATAGGATAGGATAGAGGATAGGATAGGATAGAGGATAGGATAGGATAGAGGATAGGATAGGATAGAGGATAGGATAGGATAGAGGATAGGATAGGATAGAGGATAGGATAGGATAGAGGATAGGATAGGATAGAGGATAGGATAGGATAGAGGATAGGATAGGATAGAGGATAGGATAGGATAGAGGATAGGATAGGATAGAGGATAGGATAGGATAGAGGATAGGATAGGATAGAGGATAGGATAGGATAGAGGATAGGATAGGATAGAGGATAGGATAGGATAGAGGATAGGATAGGATAGAGGATAGGATAGGATAGAGGATAGGATAGGATAGAGGATAGAATAGGATAGAGGAAAGGATAGGATAGAGGATAGGATAGGATTGAGGATAGGACGGGATAGAGGAGAGGATAGAGGATTGGATACGGCATTCGATAGTATAGAGGATAGGATAGGATAGAGGATAGGATAGAGGACAGGAGGCGATGAAGGATAGGATAGGATAGAGGATAGGATAGAGGACAGGAGACGATAGCGGATAGGATAGGATAGATGATAGGATAGGATAGAGGATAGGATAGGATAGGATAGACTATAGGATAGGATAGAGGATAGGATAGGATAGAGGATAGGATAGGATAGAGGATAGGATAGGATAGATGATAGGATAGGATAGAGGACAGGATATGATAGAGGATAGGATAGGATAGAGGATAGGATAGGATAGAGGATAGGATAGGATAGAGGATAGGATAGGATTGAGGATAGGACGGGATAGAGGAGAGGATAGAGGATTGGATAGGGCATTGGATAGTATAGAGGATAGGATAGGATAGAAGATATGACAGGATAGAGGATAGGATAGAGGACAGGAGACGATGGAGGATAGGATAGGATAGAGGATAGGATAGGATAGAGGATATTATAGGATAGAGGATATTATAGGATAGAGGATACGATAGGATAGAGGATAGGATAGGATAGAGGATAGGATAGGGTAGAGGATAAGATAGAGGATACGATCGGATAGAGGATAGGATAGGGGATTGGACAGGATAGAGGATAGGATAGGATAGAGGATGGGATAGGATGGAGCATAGGATAGGATAGAGGATAGGATAGAGGACAGGATAGGATAGAGGATAGGATAGGATAGAGGATAGGATAGGATAGAGGATAGGATAGGATAGAGGATAGGATAGGATAGAGGATAGGATAGGATAAAGGATAGGATAGGATAGAGGATAGGATAGGATAGAGGATAGGATAGGATAGGATAGAGGATAGGATAGGATTGAGGATAGGACGGGATAGAGGAGAGGATAGAGGATTGGATAGGGCATTGGATAGTATAGAGGATCTGATAGGATAGAGGATAGGATAGGATAGAGGATAGGATAGAGGACAGGAGACGATGGAGGATAGGATAGGATAGAGGATAGGATAGGATAGAGGATAGGATAGAATAGAGGATAGGATAGGATAGAGGATAGGATAGGATAGAGGATAGGATAGGATAGAGGATAATATAGGATAGAGGATAGGATAGGATAGAGGATAGGATAGGATAGAGGATAGGATAGGATAGAGGATAGGATAGGATAGAGGATAGGATAGGATATGATAGAGGATAGGATAGGATAGAGGATAGGATAGGATAGGATAGAGGATAGGATAGGATTGAGGATAGGACGGGATAGAGGAGAGGATAGAGGATTGGATAGGGCATTGGATAGTATAGAGGATCTGATAGGATAGAGGATAGGATAGGATAGAGGATAGGATAGAGGACAGGAGACGATGGAGGATAGGATAGGATAGGATAGAGGATAGGATAGAATAGAGGATAGGATAGGATAGAGGATAGGATAGGATAGAGGATAGGATAGGATAGAGGATAGGATAGGATTGAGGATAGGACGGGATAGAGGAGAGGATAGAGGATTGGATACGGCATTCGATAGTATAGAGGATAGGATAGGATAGAGGATAGGATAGAGGACAGGAGACGATGAAGGATAGGATAGGATAGAGGATAGGATAGAGGACAGGAGACGATAGCGGATAGGATAGGATAGATGATAGGATAGGATAGAGGATAGGATAGGATAGGATAGACTATAGGATAGGATAGAGGATAGGATAGGATAGAGGATAGGATAGGATAGAGGATAGGATAGGATAGATGATAGGATAGGATAGAGGACAGGATATGATAGAGGATAGGATAGGATAGAGGATAGGATAGGATAGAGGATAGGATAGGATAGAGGATAGGATAGGATTGAGGATAGGACGGGATAGAGGAGAGGATAGAGGATTGGATAGGGCATTGGATAGTATAGAGGATAGGATAGGATAGAAGATAGGACAGGATAGAGGATAGGATAGAGGACAGGAGACGATGGAGGATAGGATAGGATAGAGGATAGGATAGGATAGAGGATATTATAGGATAGAGGATATTATAGGATAGAGGATACGATAGGATAGAGGATAGGATAGGATAGAGGATAGGATAGGGTAGAGGATAAGATAGAGGATACGATCGGATAGAGGATAGGATAGGGGATTGGACAGGATAGAGGATAGGATAGGATAGAGGATGGGATAGGATGGAGCATAGGATAGGATAGAGGATAGGATAGAGGACAGGATAGGATAGAGGATAGGATAGGATAGAGGATAGGATAGGATAGAGGATAGGATAGGATAGAGGATAGGATAGGATAGAGGATAGGATAGGATAAAGGATAGGATAGGATAGAGGATAGGATAGGATAGAGGATAGGATAGGATAGAGGATAGGATAGGATAGGATAGAGGATAGGATAGGATTGAGGATAGGACGGGATAGAGGAGAGGATAGAGGATTGGATAGGGCATTGGATAGTATAGAGGATCTGATAGGATAGAGGATAGGATAGGATAGAGGATAGGATAGAGGACAGGAGACGATGGAGGATAGGATAGGATAGAGGATAGGATAGGATAGAGGATAGGATAGAATAGAGGATAGGATAGGATAGAGGATAGGATAGGATAGAGGATAGGATAGGATAGAGGATAATATAGGATAGAGGATAGGATAGGATAGAGGATAGGATAGGATAGAGGATAGGATAGGATAGAGGATAGGATAGGATAGAGGATAGGATAGGATATGATAGAGGATAGGATAGGATAGAGGATAGGATAGGATAGGATAGAGGATAGGATAGGATTGAGGATAGGACGGGATAGAGGAGAGGATAGAGGATTGGATAGGGCATTGGATAGTATAGAGGATCTGATAGGATAGAGGATAGGATAGGATAGAGGATAGGATAGAGGACAGGAGACGATGGAGGATAGGATAGGATAGAGGATAGGATAGGATAGAGGATAGGATAGAATAGAGGATAGGATAGGATAGAGGATAGGATAGGATAGAGGATAGGATAGGATAGAGGATAATATAGGATAGAGGATAGGATAGGATAGAGGATAGGATAGGATAGAGGATAGGATAGGATAGAGGATAGGATAGGATAGAGGATAGGATAGGATAGAGGATAGGATAGGATATGATAGAGGATAGGATAGGATAGAGGATAGGATAGGATAGAGGATAGGATAGGATAGAGGATAGGATAGGATAGAGGATAGGATAGGATAGAGGATAGGATAGGATAGAGGATAGGATAGGATAGAGGATAGGATAGGATAGAGGATAGGATAGGATAGAGGATAGGATAGGATAGAGGATAGGATAGGATAGAGGATAGGATAGGATAGAGGATAGGATAGGATTGAGGATGGGATATAGGATTGGATAGGATAGAGGACAGGATAGGATAGAGGATACGATATTATAGAGGGTAGGATAGAGGACAGGATAGGATAGAGGATACGATATTATAGAGGATAGGATAGGATAGAGGATAGGATAGGATACAGGATAGGATAGGATAGAGGATAGGATAGGATAGAGGATAGGATAGGATTGAGGATAGGATAGGATAGAGGATAGGATAGGATAGAGGATAGGATAGGATAGAGGATAGGATAGGATAGAGGATAGGATAGGATAGAGGATAGGATAGGATAGACTATAGGATAGGATAGAGGATAGGATAGGATAGAGGATAGGATAGGATAGAGGATAGGATAGGATAGATGATAGGATAGGATAGAGGACAGGATATGATAGAGGATAGGATAGGATAGAGGATAGGATAGGATAGAGGATAGGATAGGATAGAGGATAGGATAGGATTGAGGATAGGACGGGATAGAGGAGAGGATAGAGGATTGGATAGGGCATTGGATAGTATAGAGGATAGGATAGGATAGAAGATAGGACAGGATAGAGGATAGGATAGAGGACAGGAGACGATGGAGGATAGGATAGGATAGAGGATAGGATAGGATAGAGGATATTATAGGATAGAGGATATTATAGGATAGAGGATACGATAGGATAGAGGATAGGATAGGATAGAGGATAGGATAGGGTAGAGGATAAGATAGAGGATACGATCGGATAGAGGATAGGATAGGGGATTGGACAGGATAGAGGATAGGATAGGATAGAGGATGGGATAGGATGGAGCATAGGATAGGATAGAGGATAGGATAGAGGACAGGATAGGATAGAGGATAGGATAGGATAGAGGATAGGATAGGATAGAGGATAGGATAGGATAGAGGATAGGATAGGATAGAGGATAGGATAGGATAAAGGATAGGATAGGATAGAGGATAGGATAGGATAGAGGATAGGATAGGATAGAGGATAGGATAGGATAGGATAGAGGATAGGATAGGATTGAGGATAGGACGGGATAGAGGAGAGGATAGAGGATTGGATAGGGCATTGGATAGTATAGAGGATCTGATAGGATAGAGGATAGGATAGGATAGAGGATAGGATAGAGGACAGGAGACGATGGAGGATAGGATAGGATAGAGGATAGGATAGGATAGAGGATA
Organism: Halictus rubicundus; assembly: GCF_050948215.1. Lineage (NCBI taxonomy): Eukaryota > Metazoa > Arthropoda > Insecta > Hymenoptera > Halictidae > Halictus > Halictus rubicundus. The sequence goes on along the minus strand of NW_027488753.1, from coordinate 367,432 downwards.
GGATAGAATAGAGGATAGGATAGGATAGAGGATAGGATAGGATAGAGGATAGGATAGGATAGAGGATAATATAGGATAGAGGATAGGATAGGATAGAGGATAGGATAGGATAGAGGATAGGATAGGATAGAGGATAGGATAGGATAGAGGATAGGATAGGATAGGATAGAGGATAGGATAGGATAGAGGATAGGATAGAATAGAGGATAGGATAGGATAGAGGATAGGATAGGATAGAGGATAGGATAGGATAGAGGATAATATAGGATAGAGGATAGGATAGGATAGAGGATAGGATAGGATAGAGGATAGGATAGGATAGAGGATAGGATAGGATAGAGGATAGGATAGGATAGAGGATAGGATAGGATATGATAGAGGATAGGATAGGATAGAGGATAGGATAGGATAGAGGATAGGATAGGATAGAGGATAGGATAGGATAGAGGATAGGATAGGATAGAGGATAGGATAGGATAGAGGATAGGATAGGATAGAGGATAGGATTGGATAGAGGATAGGATAGGATAGAGGATAGGATAGGATTGAGGATGGGATATAGGATTGGATAGGATAGAGGACAGGATAGGATAGAGGATACGATATTATAGAGGATAGGATAGAGGACAGGATAGGATAGAGGATACGATATTATAGAGGATAGGATAGGATAGAGGATAGGATAGGATAGAGGATAGGATAGGATAGAGGATAGGATAGGATAGAGGATAGGATAGGATTGAGGATAGGACGGGATAGAGGAGAGGATAAAGGATTGGATAGGGGATTGGATAGTATAGAGGATACGATAGGATAGAGGATAGGATAGGGTAGAGGATAGGATAGGATAGAGGATAGGATAGGATAGAGGATAGGATAGGATAGAGGATAGGATAGGATAGAGGATAGGATAGGATAGAGGATAGGATAGGATAGAGGATAGGATCGGATAGAGGATAGGATAGGGGATTGGACAGGATAGAGGATAGGATAGGATAGAGGATAGGATAGGAAAGAGGATAGGATAGGATAGAGGATAGGATAGGATAGAGGATAGGATAGGATAGAGGATAGGATAGGATAGAGGATAGGATAGGATAGAGGATAGGATAGGATAGAGGATAGGATAGGATAGAGGATAGGATAGGATAGAGGATAGGATAGGATAGAGGATAGGATAGGATTGAAGATAGGATAGGATAGAGGATAGGATAGGATAGAGGATAGGATAGGATAGAGGATAGGATAGGATTGAGGATGGGATATAGGATTGGATAGGATACAGGACAGGATAGGATAGAGGATACGATATTATAGAGGATAGGATAGAGGACAGGATAGGATAGAGGATACGATATTATAGAGGATAGGATAGGATAGAGGATAGGATAGGATAGGGGATTGGATAGTATAGAGGATAGGATAGGATAGAGGATAGGATAGGAAAGAGGATAGGATAGGGTAGAGGATAGGATAGAGGATAGGCTCGGATAGAGGATAGGATAGGGGATTGGACAGGATAGACGGTAGGATACGATAGAGGATAGGATAGGATCGAGCATAGGATAGGATAGAGGATAGGATACAGGACACGAGACGATAGAGGATAGGATAGGATAGTGGATAGGATAGGATAGACTATAGGATAGGATAGAGGATAGGATAGGACAGAGGATAGGATAGGATAGAGGATAGGATAGGATAGAGGATAGGATAGGATAGAGGATAGGATAGGGGATTGGATAGGATAGATGATAGGATAGGATAGAGGATAGGATAGGATAGCGGATAGGATAGGATAGAGTATAGAATAGGATAGAGGATAGGATAGGCTAGAGGATAGGATAGAGGACAGGAGACGATGGAGGATAGGATAGGATAGAGGATAGGATAGGATAGAGGATAGGATAGGATAGAGGATAGGATAGAGGATAGGATAGATGTTTGGATTGAATAGAGGATATTATAGGATAGAGGATAGGATAGGATAGAGGATAGGATAGGATTCGATTGAGGATAGCATATGATAGAGGATAGGATAGAGTATAGGATAGAGGATTGGATAGGATAGAGGAAAGGATCGGGTAGAGGATAGGATAGGATAGAGGATAGGATAGGATAGAGGATAGGATAGGATAGAGGATAGGATAGGATAGAGGATAGGATAGAATAGAGGATAGGATAGGATAGAGGATAGGATAGGATAGAGGATAGGATAGGATAGAGGATAATATAGGATAGAGGATAGGATAGGATAGAGGATAGGATAGGATAGAGGATAGGATAGGATAGAGGATAGGATAGGATAGAGGATAGGATAGGATAGGATAGAGGATAGGATAGGATAGAGGATAGGATAGGATAGAGGATAGGATAGGATAGAGGATAGGATAGGATAGAGGATAGGATAGGATAGAGGATAGGATAGGATAGAGGATAGGATAGGATTGAGGATGGGATATAGGATTGGATAGGATAGAGGACAGGATAGGATAGAGGATACGATATTATAGAGGATAGGATAGAGGACAGGATAGGATAGAGGATACGATATTATAGAGGATAGGATAGGATAGAGGATAGGATAGGATAGAGGATAGGATAGGATATAGGATAGGATAGGATAGAGGATAGGATAGGATAGAGGATAGGATAGGATTGAGGATAGGACGGGATAGAGGAGAGGATAAAGGATTGGATAGGGGATTGGGTAGTATAGAGGATACGATAGGATAGAGGATAGGATAGGGTAGAGGATAGGATAGGATAGAGGATAGGATACAGGACACGAGACGATAGAGGATAGGATAGGATAGTGGATAGGATAGGATAGACTATAGGATAGGATAGAGGATAGGATAGGACAGAGGATAGGATAGGATAGAGGATAGGATAGGATAGAGGATAGGATAGGATAGAGGATAGGATAGGGGATTGGATAGGATAGATGATAGGATAGGATAGAGGATAGGATAGGATAGCGGATAGGATAGGATAGAGTATAGAATAGGATAGAGGATAGGATAGGCTAGAGGATAGGATAGAGGACAGGAGACGATGGAGGATAGGATAGGATAGAGGATAGGATAGGATAGAGGATAGGATAGAGGATAGGATAGATGTTTGGATTGAATAGAGGATATTATAGGATAGAGGATAGGATAGGATAGAGGATAGGATAGGATTCGATTGAGGATAGCATATGATAGAGGATAGGATATAGTATAGGATAGAGGATTGGATAGGATAGAGGAAAGGATCGGGTAGAGGATAGGATAGGATAGAGGATAGGATATTATAGAGGATAGGATAGGATAGAGGATAGGATAGGATAGAGGATAGGATAGAATAGAGGATAGGATAGGATAGAGGATAGGATAGGATAGAGGATAGGATAGGATAGAGGATAATATAGGATAGAGGATAGGATAGGATAGAGGATAGGATAGGATAGAGGATAGGATAGGATAGAGGATAGGATAGAGGATAGGATAGATGTTTGGATTGAATAGAGGATATTATAGGATAGAGGATAGGATAGGATAGAGGATAGGATAGGATTCGATTGAGGATAGCATATGATAGAGGATAGGATAGAGTATAGGATAGAGGATTGGATAGGATAGAGGAAAGGATCGGGTAGAGGATAGGATAGGATAGAGGATAGGATAGGATAGAGGATAGGATAGGATAGAGGATAGGATAGGATAGAGGATAGGATAGAATAGAGGATAGGATAGGATAGAGGATAGGATAGGATAGAGGATAGGATAGGATAGAGGATAATATAGGATAGAGGATAGGATAGGATAGAGGATAGGATAGGATAGAGGATAGGATAGGATAGAGGATAGGATAGGATAGAGGATAGGATAGGATATGATAGAGGATAGGATAGGATAGAGGATAGGATAGGATAGAGGATAGGATAGGATAGAGGATAGGATAGGATAGAGGATAGGATAGGATAGAGGATAGGATAGGATAGAGGATAGGATAGGATAGAGGATAGGATAGGATTGAGGATGGGATATAGGATTGGATAGGATAGAGGACAGGATAGGATAGAGGATACGATATTATAGAGGATAGGATAGAGGACAGGATAGGATAGAGGATACGATATTATAGAGGATAGGATAGGATAGAGGATAGGATAGGATAGAGGATAGGATAGGATATAGGATAGGATAGGATAGAGGATAGGATAGGATAGAGGATAGGATAGGATTGAGGATAGGACGGGATAGAGGAGAGGATAAAGGATTGGATAGGGGATTGGGTAGTATAGAGGATACGATAGGATAGAGGATAGGATAGGGTAGAGGATAGGATAGGATAGAGGATAGGATAGGATAGAGGATAGGATAGGATAGAGGATAGGATAGGATAGAGGATAGGATAGGATAGAGGATAGGATAGGATAGAGGATAGGATAGGATAGAGGATAGGATCGGATAGAGGATAGGATAGGGGATTGGACAGGATAGAGGATAGGATAGGATAGAGGACAGGAGACGATAGAGGATAGGATAGGATAGAGGATAGGATAGGATAGAGGATAGGATAGGATAGAGGATAGGATAGGATAGAGGATAGGATAGGATAGAGGATAGGATAGGATAGAGGATAGGATAGGATAGAGGATAGGATAGGATAGAGGATAGGATAGGATAGAGGATAGGATAGGATAGAGGATAGGATAGGATAGAGGATAGGATAGGATAGAGGATAGGATAGGATAGAGGATAGGATAGGATAGAGGATAGGATAGGATAGAGGATAGGATAGGATAGAGGATAGGATAGGATAGAGGATAGGATAGGATAGAGGATAGGATAGGATAGAGGATAGGATAGGATAGAGGATAGGATAGGATAGAGGATAGGATAGGATAGAGGATAGGATAGGATAGAGGATAGGATAGGATAGAGGATAGAATAGGATAGAGGAAAGGATAGGATAGAGGATAGGATAGGATTGAGGATAGGACGGGATAGAGGAGAGGATAGAGGATTGGATACGGCATTCGATAGTATAGAGGATAGGATAGGATAGAGGATAGGATAGAGGACAGGAGACGATGAAGGATAGGATAGGATAGAGGATAGGATAGAGGACAGGAGACGATAGCGGATAGGATAGGATAGATGATAGGATAGGATAGAGGATAGGATAGGATAGGATAGACTATAGGATAGGATAGAGGATAGGATAGGATAGAGGATAGGATAGGATAGAGGATAGGATAGGATAGATGATAGGATAGGATAGAGGACAGGATATGATAGAGGATAGGATAGGATAGAGGATAGGATAGGATAGAGGATAGGATAGGATAGAGGATAGGATAGGATTGAGGATAGGACGGGATAGAGGAGAGGATAGAGGATTGGATAGGGCATTGGATAGTATAGAGGATAGGATAGGATAGAGGATAGGATAGGATAAAGGATAGGATAGGATAGAGGATAGGATAGGATAGAGGATAGGATAGGATAGAGGATAGGATAGGATAGGATAGAGGATAGGATAGGATTGAGGATAGGACGGGATAGAGGAGAGGATAGAGGATTGGATAGGGCATTGGATAGTATAGAGGATCTGATAGGATAGAGGATAGGATAGGATAGAGGATAGGATAGAGGACAGGAGACGATGGAGGATAGGATAGGATAGAGGATAGGATAGGATAGAGGATAGGATAGAGGACAGGAGACGATGGAGGATAGGATAGGATAGGGGATAGGATAGGATAGAGGATAGGATAGGAACGAGGATATTATAGGATAGAGGATGGGATAGGATAGAGGATTGGACAGGATAGAGGATAGGATAAGATAGAGGATAGGATAAGATGGAGCATAGGATAGGATAGAGGATAGGATAGAGGACAGGAGACGATGGAGGATAGGATAGGACAGAGGATATGATAGGATAGAGGATAGGATAGGATAGAGGATATTATAGGATAGAGGATACGATAGCATAGAGGATAGGATAGGATAGAGGATAGGATAGGGTAGAGGATAAGATAGAGGATACGATCGGATAGAGGATAGGATAGGATGGAGCATAGGATAGGATAGAGGATAGGATAGAGGACAGGATAGGATAGAGGATAGGATAGGATAGAGGATAGGATAGGATAGAGGATAGGATAGGATAGAGGATAGGATAGGATAGAGGATAGGATAGGATAAAGGATAGGATAGGATAGAGGATAGGATAGGATAGAGGATAGGATAGGATAGAGGATAGGATAGGATAGGATAGAGGATAGGATAGGATTGAGGATAGGACGGGATAGAGGAGAGGATAGAGGATTGGATAGGGCATTGGATAGTATAGAGGATCTGATAGGATAGAGGATAGGATAGGATAGAGGATAGGATAGAGGACAGGAGACGATGGAGGATAGGATAGGATAGAGGATAGGATAGGATGGAGCATAGGATAGGATAGAGGATAGGATAGAGGACAGGAGACGATAGAGGATAGGATAGGATAGAGGATAGGATAGGATAGAGGATAGGATAGGATAGAGGATAGGATAGGATAGAGGATAGGATAGGATAGAGGATAGGATAGGATAGAGGATAGGATAGGATAGAGGATAGGATAGGATAGAGGATAGGATAGGATAGAGGATAGGATAGGATAGAGGATAGGATAGGATAGAGGATAGGATAGGATAGAGGATAGGATAGGATAGAGGATAGGATAGGATAGAGGATAGGATAGGATAGAGGATAGGATAGGATAGAGGATAGGATAGGATAGAGGATAGGATAGAGTATAGGATAGAGGATTGGATAGGATAGAGGAAAGGATCGGGTAGAGGATAGGATAGGATAGAGGATAGGATAGGATAGAGGATAGGATAGGATAGAGGATAGGATAGGATAGAGGATAGGATAGAATAGAGGATAGGATAGGATAGAGGATAGGATAGGATAGAGGATAGGATAGGATAGAGGATAATATAGGATAGAGGATAGGATAGGATAGAGGATAGGATAGGATAGAGGATAGGATAGGATAGAGGATAGGATAGGATAGAGGATAGGATAGGATAGAGGATAGGATAGGATATGATAGAGGATAGGATAGGATAGAGGATAGGATAGGATAGAGGATAGGATAGGATAGAGGATAGGATAGGATAGAGGATAGGATAGGATAGAGGATAGGATAGGATAGAGGATAGGATAGGATTGAGGATGGGATATAGGATTGGATAGGATAGAGGACAGGATAGGATAGAGGATACGATATTATAGAGGATAGGATAGAGGACAGGATAGGATAGAGGATACGATATTATAGAGGATAGGATAGGATAGAGGATAGGATAGGATAGAGGATAGGATAGGATATAGGATAGGATAGGATAGAGGATAGGATAGGATAGAGGATAGGATAGGATTGAGGATAGGACGGGATAGAGGAGAGGATAAAGGATTGGATAGGGGATTGGGTAGTATAGAGGATACGATAGGATAGAGGATAGGATAGGGTAGAGGATAGGATAGGATAGAGGATAGGATAGGATAGAGGATAGGATAGGATAGAGGATAGGATAGGATAGAGGATAGGATAGGATAGAGGATAGGATAGGATAGAGGATAGGATAGGATAGAGGATAGGATCGGATAGAGGATAGGATAGGGGATTGGACAGGATAGAGGATAGGATAGGATAGAGGACAGGAGACGATAGAGGATAGGATAGGATAGAGGATAGGATAGGATAGAGGATAGGATAGGATAGAGGATAGGATAGGATAGAGGATAGGATAGGATAGAGGATAGGATAGGATAGAGGATAGGATAGGATAGAGGATAGGATAGGATAGAGGATAGGATAGGATAGAGGATAGGATAGGATAGAGGATAGGATAGGATAGAGGATAGGATAGGATAGAGGATAGGATAGGATAGAGGATAGGATAGGATAGAGGATAGGATAGGATAGAGGATAGGATAGGATAGAGGATAGGATAGGATAGAGGATAGGATAGGATAGAGGATAGGATAGGATAGAGGATAGAATAGGATAGAGGAAAGGATAGGATAGAGGATAGGATAGGATTGAGGATAGGACGGGATAGAGGAGAGGATAGAGGATTGGATACGGCATTCGATAGTATAGAGGATAGGATAGGATAGAGGATAGGATAGAGGACAGGAGACGATGAAGGATAGGATAGGATAGAGGATAGGATAGAGGACAGGAGACGATAGCGGATAGGATAGGATAGATGATAGGATAGGATAGAGGATAGGATAGGATAGGATAGACTATAGGATAGGATAGAGGATAGGATAGGATAGAGGATAGGATAGGATAGAGGATAGGATAGGATAGATGATAGGATAGGATAGAGGACAGGATATGATAGAGGATAGGATAGGATAGAGGATAGGATAGGATAGAGGATAGGATAGGATAGAGGATAGGATAGGATTGAGGATAGGACGGGATAGAGGAGAGGATAGAGGATTGGATAGGGCATTGGATAGTATAGAGGATAGGATAGGATAGAGGATAGGATAGGATAAAGGATAGGATAGGATAGAGGATAGGATAGGATAGAGGATAGGATAGGATAGAGGATAGGATAGGATAGGATAGAGGATAGGATAGGATTGAGGATAGGACGGGATAGAGGAGAGGATAGAGGATTGGATAGGGCATTGGATAGTATAGAGGATCTGATAGGATAGAGGATAGGATAGGATAGAGGATAGGATAGAGGACAGGAGACGATGGAGGATAGGATAGGATAGAGGATAGGATAGGATAGAGGATAGGATAGAGGACAGGAGACGATGGAGGATAGGATAGGATAGGGGATAGGATAGGATAGAGGATAGGATAGGAACGAGGATATTATAGGATAGAGGATGGGATAGGATAGAGGATTGGACAGGATAGAGGATAGGATAAGATAGAGGATAGGATAAGATGGAGCATAGGATAGGATAGAGGATAGGATAGAGGACAGGAGACGATGGAGGATAGGATAGGACAGAGGATATGATAGGATAGAGGATAGGATAGGATAGAGGATATTATAGGATAGAGGATACGATAGCATAGAGGATAGGATAGGATAGAGGATAGGATAGGGTAGAGGATAAGATAGAGGATACGATCGGATAGAGGATAGGATAGGATGGAGCATAGGATAGGATAGAGGATAGGATAGAGGACAGGATAGGATAGAGGATAGGATAGGATAGAGGATAGGATAGGATAGAGGATAGGATAGGATAGAGGATAGGATAGGATAGAGGATAGGATAGGATAAAGGATAGGATAGGATAGAGGATAGGATAGGATAGAGGATAGGATAGGATAGAGGATAGGATAGGATAGGATAGAGGATAGGATAGGATTGAGGATAGGACGGGATAGAGGAGAGGATAGAGGATTGGATAGGGCATTGGATAGTATAGAGGATCTGATAGGATAGAGGATAGGATAGGATAGAGGATAGGATAGAGGACAGGAGACGATGGAGGATAGGATAGGATAGAGGATAGGATAGGATAGAGGATAGGATAGGATAGAGGATAGGATAGGATAGAGGATAGGATAGGATAGAGGATAGGATAGGATAGAGGATAGGATCGGATAGAGGATAGGATAGGGGATTGGACAGGATAGAGGATAGGATAGGATAGAGGATAGGATAGGATGGAGCATAGGATAGGATAGAGGATAGGATAGAGGACAGGAGACGATAGAGGATAGGATAGGATAGAGGATAGGATAGGATAGAGGATAGGATAGGATAGAGGATAGGATAGGATAGAGGATAGGATAGGATAGAGGATAGGATAGGATAGAGGATAGGATAGGATAGAGGATAGGATAGGATAGAGGATAGGATAGGATAGAGGATAGGATAGGATAGAGGATAGGATAGGATAGAGGATAGGATAGGATAGAGGATAGGATAGGATAGAGGATAGGATAGGATAGAGGATAGGATAGGATAGAGGATAGGATAGGATAGAGGATAGGATAGGATAGAGGATAGGATAGGATAGAGGATAGGATAGGATAGAGGATAGGATAGGATAGAGGATAGGATAGGATAGAGGATAGGATAGGATAGAGGATAGGATAGGATAGAGGATAGGATAGGATAGAGGATAGGATAGGATAGAGGATAGGATAGGATAGAGGATAGGATAGGATAGAGGAAAGGATAGGATAGAGGATAGGATAGGATTGAGGATAGGACGGGATAGAGGAGAGGATAGAGGATTGGATACGGCATTCGATAGTATAGAGGATAGGATAGGATAGAGGATAGGATAGAGGACAGGAGACGATAGAGGATAGGATAGGATAGATGATAGGATAGGATAGAGGATAGGATAGGATAGGATAGACTATAGGATAGGATAGAGGATAGGATAGGGTAGAGGATAGGATAGGATAGAGGATAGAATAGGATAGAGGATAGGATAGGATAGAGGACAGGATATGATAGAGGATAGGATAGGATAGAGGATAGAATAGGATAGGATAGAGGATAGGATAGGATAGACTATAGGATAGGATTGAGGATAGGACGGGATAGAGGAGAGGATAGAGGATTGGATAGGGCATTGGATAGTATAGAGGATAGGATAGGATAGAGGATAGGACAGGATAGAGGATAGGATAGAGGACAGGAGACGATGGAGGATAGGATAGGATAGAGGATAGGATAGGATAGAGGATAGGATAGGATAGAGGATATTATAGGATAGAGGATACGATAGGATAGAGGATAGGATAGGATAGAGGATAGGATAGGGTAGAGGATAAGATAGAGGATACGATCGGATAGAGGATAGGATAGGGGATTGGACAGGATAGAGGATAGGATAGGATAGAGGATAGGATAGGATGGAGCATAGGATAGGATAGAGGATAGGATAGAGGACAGGATAGGATAGAGGATAGGATAGGATAGAGGATAGGATAGGATAGAGGATAGGATAGGATAGAGGATAGGATAGGATAGAGGATAGGATAGGATAAAGGATAGGATAGGATAGAGGATAGGATAGGATAGAGGATAGGATAGGATAGAGGATAGGATAGGATAGGATAGAGGATAGGATAGGATTGAGGATAGGACGGGATAGAGGAGAGGATAGAGGATTGGATAGGGCATTGGATAGTATAGAGGATCTGATAGGATAGAGGATAGGATAGGATAGAGGATAGGATAGAGGACAGGAGACGATGGAGGATAGGATAGGATAGAGGATAGGATAGGATAGGGGATAGGATAGGATAGAGGATAGGATAGGAACGAGGATATTATAGGATAGAGGATGGGATAGGATAGAGGATTGGACAGGATAGAGGATAGGATAGGATAGAGGATAGGATAAGATCGAGCATAGGATAGGATAGAGGATAGGATAGAGGACAGGAGACGATAGAGGATAGGATAGGATAGAAGATAGGATAAGATAGAGGATAGGATAGGATAGATGATAGGATAGGATAGAGGATAGGATAGGATAGAGGATAGGATAGGATAGAGGATAGGATAGGATAGAGGATAGGATAGGATAGAGGATAGGATAGGATAGAGGATAGGATAGGATAGAGAATAGGATAGGATAGAGGATAGGATAGGATAGAGGATAGGATAGGATAGAGGATAGGATAGGGGATTGGATTGTATATAAGATAGGAGACGATGGACGATAGGATAGGATAGAGGATAGGATAGGATAGAGGATAGGATAGGATAGAGGATAGGATAGGATAGAGGATAGGATAGGATAGAGGATAGGATAGGATAGAGGATAGGATAGGATAGAGGATAGGATAGGATAGAGGATAGGATAGGATAGAGGATAGGATAGGATAGAGGATACAATAGGATAGAGGATAGGATAGGATAGAGGATAGGATAGGATAGAGGATAGGATAGGATAGAGTATAGGATAGAGGATTGGATAGGATAGAGGATAGGATAGAGAATTGGATAGGATAGAGGATAGGATCGGGTAGAGGATAGGATAGGATAGAGGATAGGATAGGATAGAGGATAGGATAGGGGATTGGATTGTATATAAGATAGGAGACGATGGACGATAGGATAGGATAGAGGATAGGATAGGATAGAGGATAGGATAGGATAGAGGATAGGATAGGATAGAGGATAGGATAGGATAGAGGATAGGATAGGATAGAGGATAGGATAGGATAGAGGATAGGATAGGATAGAGGATAGGATAGGATAGAGGATAGGATAGGATAGAGGATAGGATAGGATAGAGGATAGGATAGGATAGAGGATAGGATAGGATAGAGGATAGGATAGGATAGAGGATAGAATAGGATAGAGGAAAGGATAGGATAGAGGATAGGATAGGATTGAGGATAGGACGGGATAGAGGAGAGGATAGAGGATTGGATACGGCATTCGATAGTATAGAGGATAGGATAGGATAGAGGATAGGATAGAGGACAGGAGACGATGAAGGATAGGATAGGATAGAGGATAGGATAGAGGACAGGAGACGATAGCGGATAGGATAGGATAGATGATAGGATAGGATAGAGGATAGGATAGGATAGGATAGACTATAGGATAGGATAGAGGATAGGATAGGATAGAGGATAGGATAGGATAGAGGATAGGATAGGATAGATGATAGGATAGGATAGAGGACAGGATATGATAGAGGATAGGATAGGATAGAGGATAGGATAGGATAGAGGATAGGATAGGATAGAGGATAGGATAGGATTGAGGATAGGACGGGATAGAGGAGAGGATAGAGGATTGGATAGGGCATTGGATAGTATAGAGGATAGGATAGGATAGAGGATAGGATAGGATAAAGGATAGGATAGGATAGAGGATAGGATAGGATAGAGGATAGGATAGGATAGAGGATAGGATAGGATAGGATAGAGGATAGGATAGGATTGAGGATAGGACGGGATAGAGGAGAGGATAGAGGATTGGATAGGGCATTGGATAGTATAGAGGATCTGATAGGATAGAGGATAGGATAGGATAGAGGATAGGATAGAGGACAGGAGACGATGGAGGATAGGATAGGATAGAGGATAGGATAGGATAGAGGATAGGATAGAGGACAGGAGACGATGGAGGATAGGATAGGATAGGGGATAGGATAGGATAGAGGATAGGATAGGAACGAGGATATTATAGGATAGAGGATGGGATAGGATAGAGGATTGGACAGGATAGAGGATAGGATAAGATAGAGGATAGGATAAGATGGAGCATAGGATAGGATAGAGGATAGGATAGAGGACAGGAGACGATGGAGGATAGGATAGGACAGAGGATATGATAGGATAGAGGATAGGATAGGATAGAGGATATTATAGGATAGAGGATACGATAGCATAGAGGATAGGATAGGATAGAGGATAGGATAGGGTAGAGGATAAGATAGAGGATACGATCGGATAGAGGATAGGATAGGATGGAGCATAGGATAGGATAGAGGATAGGATAGAGGACAGGATAGGATAGAGGATAGGATAGGATAGAGGATAGGATAGGATAGAGGATAGGATAGGATAGAGGATAGGATAGGATAGAGGATAGGATAGGATAAAGGATAGGATAGGATAGAGGATAGGATAGGATAGAGGATAGGATAGGATAGAGGATAGGATAGGATAGGATAGAGGATAGGATAGGATTGAGGATAGGACGGGATAGAGGAGAGGATAGAGGATTGGATAGGGCATTGGATAGTATAGAGGATCTGATAGGATAGAGGATAGGATAGGATAGAGGATAGGATAGAGGACAGGAGACGATGGAGGATAGGATAGGATAGAGGATAGGATAGGATAGAGGATAGGATAGGATAGAGGATAGGATAGGATAGAGGATAGGATAGGATAGAGGATAGGATAGGATAGAGGATAGGATCGGATAGAGGATAGGATAGGGGATTGGACAGGATAGAGGATAGGATAGGATAGAGGATAGGATAGGATGGAGCATAGGATAGGATAGAGGATAGGATAGAGGACAGGAGACGATAGAGGATAGGATAGGATAGAGGATAGGATAGGATAGAGGATAGGATAGGATAGAGGATAGGATAGGATAGAGGATAGGATAGGATAGAGGATAGGATAGGATAGAGGATAGGATAGGATAGAGGATAGGATAGGATAGAGGATAGGATAGGATAGAGGATAGGATAGGATAGAGGATAGGATAGGATAGAGGATAGGATAGGATAGAGGATAGGATAGGATAGAGGATAGGATAGGATAGAGGATAGGATAGGATAGAGGATAGGATAGGATAGAGGATAGGATAGGATAGAGGATAGGATAGGATAGAGGATAGGATAGGATAGAGGATAGGATAGGATAGAGGATAGGATAGGATAGAGGATAGGATAGGATAGAGGATAGGATAGGATAGAGGATAGGATAGGATAGAGGATAGGATAGGATAGAGGATAGGATAGGATAGAGGATAGGATAGGATAGAGGATAGGATAGGATAGAGGAAAGGATAGGATAGAGGATAGGATAGGATTGAGGATAGGACGGGATAGAGGAGAGGATAGAGGATTGGATACGGCATTCGATAGTATAGAGGATAGGATAGGATAGAGGATAGGATAGAGGACAGGAGACGATAGAGGATAGGATAGGATAGATGATAGGATAGGATAGAGGATAGGATAGGATAGGATAGACTATAGGATAGGATAGAGGATAGGATAGGGTAGAGGATAGGATAGGATAGAGGATAGAATAGGATAGAGGATAGGATAGGATAGAGGACAGGATATGATAGAGGATAGGATAGGATAGAGGATAGAATAGGATAGGATAGAGGATAGGATAGGATAGACTATAGGATAGGATTGAGGATAGGACGGGATAGAGGAGAGGATAGAGGATTGGATAGGGCATTGGATAGTATAGAGGATAGGATAGGATAGAGGATAGGACAGGATAGAGGATAGGATAGAGGACAGGAGACGATGGAGGATAGGATAGGATAGAGGATAGGATAGGATAGAGGATAGGATAGGATAGAGGATATTATAGGATAGAGGATACGATAGGATAGAGGATAGGATAGGATAGAGGATAGGATAGGGTAGAGGATAAGATAGAGGATACGATCGGATAGAGGATAGGATAGGGGATTGGACAGGATAGAGGATAGGATAGGATAGAGGATAGGATAGGATGGAGCATAGGATAGGATAGAGGATAGGATAGAGGACAGGATAGGATAGAGGATAGGATAGGATAGAGGATAGGATAGGATAGAGGATAGGATAGGATAGAGGATAGGATAGGATAGAGGATAGGATAGGATAAAGGATAGGATAGGATAGAGGATAGGATAGGATAGAGGATAGGATAGGATAGAGGATAGGATAGGATAGGATAGAGGATAGGATAGGATTGAGGATAGGACGGGATAGAGGAGAGGATAGAGGATTGGATAGGGCATTGGATAGTATAGAGGATCTGATAGGATAGAGGATAGGATAGGATAGAGGATAGGATAGAGGACAGGAGACGATGGAGGATAGGATAGGATAGAGGATAGGATAGGATAGGGGATAGGATAGGATAGAGGATAGGATAGGAACGAGGATATTATAGGATAGAGGATGGGATAGGATAGAGGATTGGACAGGATAGAGGATAGGATAGGATAGAGGATAGGATAAGATCGAGCATAGGATAGGATAGAGGATAGGATAGAGGACAGGAGACGATAGAGGATAGGATAGGATAGAAGATAGGATAAGATAGAGGATAGGATAGGATAGATGATAGGATAGGATAGAGGATAGGATAGGATAGAGGATAGGATAGGATAGAGGATAGGATAGGATAGAGGATAGGATAGGATAGAGGATAGGATAGGATAGAGGATAGGATAGGATAGAGAATAGGATAGGATAGAGGATAGGATAGGATAGAGGATAGGATAGGATAGAGGATAGGATAGGGGATTGGATTGTATATAAGATAGGAGACGATGGACGATAGGATAGGATAGAGGATAGGATAGGATAGAGGATAGGATAGGATAGAGGATAGGATAGGATAGAGGATAGGATAGGATAGAGGATAGGATAGGATAGAGGATAGGATAGGATAGAGGATAGGATAGGATAGAGGATAGGATAGGATAGAGGATAGGATAGGATAGAGGATACAATAGGATAGAGGATAGGATAGGATAGAGGATAGGATAGGATAGAGGATAGGATAGGATAGAGTATAGGATAGAGGATTGGATAGGATAGAGGATAGGATAGAGAATTGGATAGGATAGAGGATAGGATCGGGTAGAGGATAGGATAGGATAGAGGATAGGATAGGATAGAGGATAGGATAGGGGATTGGATTGTATATAAGATAGGAGACGATGGACGATAGGATAGGATAGAGGATAGGATAGGATAGAGGATAGGATAGGATAGAGGATAGGATAGGATAGAGGATAGGATAGGATAGAGGATAGGATAGGATAGAGGATAGGATAGGATAGAGGATACAATAGGATAGAGGATAGGATAGGATAGAGGATAGGATAGGATAGAGGATAGGATAGGATAGAGGATAGGATAGGATAGGGGATTGGATAGTATAGAGGATAGGATAGGATAGAGGATAGGATAGGATAGAGGATAGGATAGGGTAGAGGATAGGATAGAGGATATAATCGGATAGAGGATAGGATAGGGGATTGGACAGGATAGAGGGTAGGATACGATAGAGGATAGGATAGGAACGAGCATAGGATAGGATAGAGGATAGGATAGAGGACACGAGACGATAGAGGATAGGATAGGATAGTGGATAGGATAGGATAGACTATAGGATAGGATAGAGGATAGGATAGGACAGAGGATAGGATAGGATAGAGGATAGGATAGGATAGAGGATAGGATAGGATAGAGGATAGGATAGGATAGAGGATAGGATAGGATAGAGGATAGGATAGGGGATTGGATAGGATAGATGATAGGATAGGATAGAGGATAGGATAGGATAGCGGATAGGATAGGATAGAGTATAGAATAGGATAGAGGATAGGATAGGCTAGAGGATAGGATAGAGGACAGGAGACGATGGAGGATAGGATAGGATAGAGGATAGGATAGGATAGAGGATAGGATAGGATAGAGGATAGGATAGGATAGAGGATAGGATAGAGGATAGGATAGATGTTTGGATAGGATGGAGGATAGGATCGGGTAGAGGATAGGATAGGATAGAGGATAGGATAGGATAGAGGATAGGATAGGGGATTGGATTGTATACAAGATAGGAGACGATGGACGATAGGATAGGATAGAGGATAGGATAGGATAGAGGATAGGATAGGATAGAGGATAGGATAGGATAGAGGATAGGATAGGATAGAGGATAGGATAGGATAGAGGATACAATAGGATAGAGGATAGGATAGGATAGAGGATAGGATAGGATAGAGGATAGGATAGGATAGAGGATAGGATAGGAACGAGCATAGGATAGGATAGAGGATAGGATAGAGGACACGAGACGATAGAGGATAGGATAGGATAGTGGATAGGATAGGATAGACTATAGGATAGGATAGAGGATAGGATAGGACAGAGGATAGGATAGGATAGAGGATAGGATAGGATAGAGGATAGGATA
Source organism: Halictus rubicundus (assembly GCF_050948215.1). Taxonomy (NCBI): domain Eukaryota; kingdom Metazoa; phylum Arthropoda; class Insecta; order Hymenoptera; family Halictidae; genus Halictus; species Halictus rubicundus. The sequence continues at coordinate 349,732 of NW_027488753.1, read as the reverse complement.
GGATAGAGGATAGGATAGGGGATTGGATTGTATAGAAGATAGGAGACGATGGACGATAGGATAGGATAGAGGATAGGGTAGGTTAGAGAATAGGATAGGGTAGATTATATGATAGGATAGAGGATACGATATTATAGAGGATAGGATAGGATAGATAATAGGATTGAATAGAGGATAGGATAGGTGATTGGATATGATAGAGGTTAGGATAGGGAATTGGATAGGATAGAGAATAGGATAGGTTAGAGGATAGGATAGGGGATTGGATAGGATAGAGGATAGGATAGGTTAGAGAATGGGATAGGATAGAGGATAGGATAGCATAGAGGACAGGAGACGATAGAGGACAGGATAGGATAGAGGATAGGATAGGATAGAGGATAGGATAGGATAGAGGATAGGATAGGATAGAGGATAGGATAGGATAGAGGATAGGATAGGATAGAGGATAGGATAGGATAGAGGATAGGATAGGATAGAGGATAGGATAGGATAGAGGATAGGATAGGATAGAGGATAGGATAGGATAGAGGATAGGATAGGATAGAGGATAGGATAGGATAGAGGATAGGATAGGATAGAGGATAGGATACGATAGAGGATAGGATAGGATAGGATAGAGGATAGGATAGGATAGAGGATAGGATAGGATAGAGGATAGGATAGGATAGAGGATAGGATAGGATAGAGGATAGGATATGATAGAGGATAGGATAGGATAGAGGATAGGATAGGATAGAGGATAGGATAGGATAGAGGATAGGATAGGATAGAGGATAGGATAGGATAGAGGATAGGATAGGATAGAGGATAGGATAGGATAGAGGATAGGATAGGATTGAGGATGGGATATAGGATTGCATAGGATAGAGGACAGGATAGGATAGAGGATACGATATTATAGAGGATAGGATAGAGGACAGGATAGGATAGAGGATACGATATTATAGAGGATAGGATAGGATAGAGGATAGGATAGGATAGAGGATAGGATAGGATAGAGGATAGGATAAGATAGAGGATAGGATAGGATTGAGGATAGGACGGGATAGAGGAGAGGATAAAGGATTGGATAGGGGATTGGATAGTATAGAGGATACGATACGATAGAGGATAGGATAGGATAGAGGACAGGATAGGGTAGAGGATAGGATAGACGATAGGATCGGATAGAAGATAGGATAGGGGATTGGGTAGGATAGAGGATTGGATAGGATAGAGGATAGGGTAGGTTGGAGCGTAGGATAGGATAGAGGATAGGATAGGATAGAGGATAGGATAGGATAGAGGATAGGATAGGATAGAGGATAGGATAGGATAGAGGATAGGATAGTATAGAGGATAGGATAGGATAGAGGATAGGATAGGGTAGAGGATAGGATAGGATAGAGGATAGGATAGGATAGAGGATAGGATAGGATAGAGGATAGGATAGGATAGAGGATAGGATAGGATAGAGGATAGGATAGGATAGATGATAGGATAGGATAGAGGATAGGATAGGATAGAGGATAGGATAGGATAGAGGATAGGATAGGATAGAGGATAGGATAGGATAGAGGATAGGATAGGATAGGGGATTGGATAGTATAGAGGATAGGATAGGATAGAGGATAGGATAGGATAGAGGATAGGATAGGATAGAGGATAGGATAGGATAGAGGATAGGATAGGGGATTGGATAGGATAGATGATAGGATAGGATAGAGGATAGGATAGGATAGCGGATAGGATAGGATAGAGTATAGAATAGGATAGAGGATAGGATAGGCTAGAGGATAGGATAGAGGACAGGAGACGATGGAGGATAGGATAGGATAGAGGATAGGATAGGATAGAGGATAGGATAGAGGATAGGATAGATGTTTGGATTGAATAGAGGATATTATAGGATAGAGGATAGGATAGGATAGAGGATAGGATAGGATTCGATTGAGGATAGCATATGATAGAGGATAGGATAGGATAGAGGATAGGATAGGATAGAGGATAGGATAGGATAGAGGATAGGATAGGATAGAGGATAGGATAGGATAGAGGATAGGATAGGATAGGATAGAGGATAGGATAGGATAGAGGATAGGATAGGATAGAGGATAGGATAGGATAGAGGATAGGATAGGATAGAGGATAGGATAGGATAGAGGATAGGATAGGATTGAGGATGGGATATAGGATTGGATAGGATAGAGGACAGGATAGGATAGAGGATACGATATTATAGAGGATAGGATAGAGGACAGGATAGGATAGAGGATACGATATTATAGAGGATAGGATAGGATAGAGGATAGGATAGGATAGAGGATAGGATAGGATAGAGGATAGGATAGGATAGAGGATAGGATAGGATTGAGGATAGGACGGGATAGAGGAGAGGATAAAGGATTGGATAGGGGATTGGATAGTATAGAGGATACGATACGATAGAGGATAGGATAGGATAGAGGACAGGATAGGATAGAGGATAGGATAGGATAGAGAATAGGATACGGTAGAGGATAGGATAGGATAGGATAGAGAATAGGATAGGATAGATGATATTATAGGATAGAGGGCAGGATAGGATAGAGGATAGGATAGGATAGAGGATAGGATAGGATAGAGGATAGGATAGGATAGAGGATAGGATAGGATAGAGAATAGGATAGGATAGATGATATTATAGGATAGAGGACATTATAGGACAGAGGAAACGATATTATAGAGGATAGGATAGGATAGAGGATAGGATCGGATAGAGGATAGGATCGGATAGAGGATAGGATAGGGGATTGGATAGGATAGATGACAGGATTAGATAGACGACAGGATAGGATAGGATGGCGGAAAGGATAGAATAGAGTATAGTATAGGATAGAGGATAAGATAGGATAGAGGATAGGATAAGTTAGAGGATAGGATAGGATAGAGGATAGGATAGATGATAGGATAGAGGATAGGATAGAGGATTGGATGGGATAGAGGATACGATAGGATAGAGGATAGGATAGAGGATAGGATAGGATAGAGGATAGGATAGGGGATTGGATAGGATAGATGATAGGATTAGATAGACGACAGGATAGGATAGGATGGCGGAAAGGATAGAATAGAGTATAGTATAGGATAGAGGATAAGATAGGATAGAGGATAGGATAAGTTAGAGGATAGGATAGGATAGAGGATAGGATAGATGATAGGATAGAGGATAGGATAGAGGATTGGATAGGATAGAGGAAAGAATAGGATCGAGTATTGGATAGGATAGAGAATAGGATAGGGGATTGGATAGGATAGAGGATAGGATAGGATAGAGGATAGGATAGGATAGAGGATACGATAGGGGATTGGGTCGGATGCAGGATAGGAGACGGTAGAGGATAGGATAGGATAGGATAGATAATAGGATAGGATAGATGATATTATAGGATAGAGAACAGGATAGGATAGAGGATAGGATAGGATAGAGGATACGATAGGACAGAGGATAGGATAGGATAGAGGATAGGATAGGATAGGATTGAGGATAGGATTGCAGAGAGGATAGGATAGGATAAAGGATTGGATAGGATAGAGATTAGGATAGGGAAGACGATAGGATAGGTTAGAGAATGGTATAGGATAGAGGATAGGATAGGATAGAGGATAGCACAGAGATTAGAATAGGATAGAGGATAGGATAGGAGATTGGATAGGATACAGGCTAGGACACGATAGAGAATAGTATAGGATTGATGGTATTATAGGAAAGAGGATACGATAGGATAGAGGATAGGATAGGATAGAGGATAGGATAGGATAGAGGATAGGATAGTATTGAGGATAGGATTGGAGAGACATAGGATAGGATAAAGGATAGGATAGGATAGAGAATAGGATAGGAAAGAGGATAGGATAGGATAGAGAATGGGATAGGATAGAGGATAGGATAGTATTGAGGATAGGATTGGAGAGAGGATAGGATAGGATAAAGGATAGGATAGGATAGAGAATAGGATAGGAAAGACGATAGGATAGGATAGAGAATGGGATAGGATAGAGGATAGGATAGGATAGAGGATAGCACAGAGAATAGGATAGGATACAGGATAGGATAGGAGATTGGATAGGATACAGGCTAGGAGACGATAGAGAATTGGATAGGATAGATGGTATTATAGGAAAGAGGATACGATCGGATAGAGAATAGGATAGGAAAGACGATAGAATAGGATAGAGAATGGGATAGGATAGAGGATAGGATAGGATAGAGGATAGCACAGAGAATAGGATAGGATAGAGGATAGGATAGGATAGATTATACGATAGGGGATTGGGTCGGATGCAGGATAGGAGACGGTAGAGGATAGGATAGGATAGGATAGAGAATAGGATAGGATAGATGATATTATAGGATAGAGAACAGGATAGGATAGAGGATAGGATAGGATAGAGGATAGGATAGGATAGAGGATAGGATACGATAGAGGATAGAATGGAATGGAAGATAGGATAGAGAATAGGATAGGATAGAGGATATGATAAGATAGAAGATACGATAGGATAGAGGATAGGATAGGATAGAGGATAGGATACGATAGAGGATAGAATGGAATGGAAGATAGGATAGAGAATAGGATATGATAGAGGATATGATAAGATAGAGGATACGATAGGATAGAGGATAGGATAGGATAGAGGATAGGATAGGATAGGATTGAGGATAGGATTGGAGAGACGATAGCATAGGATAAAGGATAGGATAGGATAGAGAATAGGAAAGGATAGAGGATAGGATAGGATAGAGAATGGGATAGGATAGAGGATAGGATAGGATAGAGGATAGCACAGAGAATAGGATAGCATAGAGGATAGGATAGGAGATTGGATAGGATACAGGCTAGGAGACGATAGAGAATAGGATATTATAGATGGTATTATAGGAAAGAGGATACGATAGGATAGAGGATAGGATAGGATAGAGGATAGGATAGGGGATTGGATAGGATAGATGACAGGATTAGATAGACGACAGGATAGGATAGGATGGCGGAAAGGATAGAATAGAGTATAGTATAGGATAGAGGATAAGATAGGATAGAGGATAGGATAAGTTAGAGGATAGGATAGGATAGAGGATAGGATAGATGATAGGATAGAGGATAGGATAGAGGATTGGATAGGATAGAGGATACGATAGGATAGAGGATAGGATAGAGGATAGGATAGGATAGAGGATAGGATAGGATAGAGGATAGGATAGGGGATTGGATAGGATAGATGATGGAATAGATAGACGACAGGATAGGATAGGATGGCGGAAAGGATAGAATAGAGTATAGTATAGGATAGAGGATAAGATAGGATAGAGGATAGGATAAGTTAGAGGATAGGATAGGATAGAGGATAGGATAGATGATAGGATAGAGGATAGGATAGAGGATTGGATAGGATAGAGGATAGAATAGGATCGAGTATTGGATAGGATAGAGAATAGGATAGGGGATTGGATAGGATAGAGGATAGGATAGGATAGAGGATAGGATAGGATAGAGGATACGATAGGGGATTGGGTCGGATGCAGGATAGGAGACGGTAGAGGATAGGATAGGATAGGATAGATAATAGGATAGGATAGATGATATTATAGGATAGAGAACAGGATAGGATAGAGGATAGGATAGGATAGAGGATACGATAGGACAGAGGATAGGATAGGATAGAGGATAGGATAGGATAGGATTGAGGATAGGTTTGGAGAGAGGATAGGATAGGATAAAGGATTGGATAGGATAGAGATTAGGATAGGGAAGACGATAGGATAGGTTAGAGAATGGTATAGGATAGAGGATAGGATAGGATAGAGGATAGCACAGAGATTAGAATAGGATAGAGGATAGGATAGGAGATTGGATAGGATACAGGCTAGGACACGATAGAGAATAGGATAGGATTGATGGTATTATAGGAAAGAGGATACGATAGGATAGGGGATAGGATAGGATAGAGGATAGGATAGGATAGAGGATAGGATAGGATAGAGGATAAGACAAGATAGAGGATAGGATCGGGTAGAGGATAGGATAGGATAGAGGATACGATAGGATAGAGGATAGGACAGGATAGAGGATAGGATAGGATAGAGGATAGGATAGGATAGAGGATAGGATAAGATAGAGGATAAGACAGGATAGAGAATAGGATAGGGTAGATGATATTATAGGAAAGAGTATAGGATATGATAGAGGATACGATATTATAGAGGATAGGATAGGATAGAGGATTGGATAGGATAGAGGATTGGATAGGATAGCGGATAGGATAGGATAGAGAATAGGATAGGATAGAGTATAGGATATAGGATTGGATGGGATAGAGGATAGGATACGATAGAGGATAGGATAGGGAACTGGATAGGATAGAGGATAGGATAAGTTAGAGGATAGGATAGGATAGCGGATAGTATAGGATATAGGATTGGATATGATCGAGGATAGGATACAATAGAGGATAGGATAGGATAGAGAAAAGGATAGGATAGATGATATTATAGGACAGATGATAGGATAGGGTAGAGGATTGGATAGGATAGAGGATACGATAGGATAGAGGATATGATACGATAGAGGATAGGATAGGATAGAGGATCGGATAGGATAGAGGATTGGATACGATAGAGGATACGATATTATAGAGGACAGGATACGATAGAGGATAGGATAGGATAGAGGATAGGATAGGATAGAGGATAGGATAGGATAGAGGATAGGATAGGATAGAGGATAGGATAGGATAGAGGATAGGATAGGATAGAGGATAGGATAGGATAGAGGATAGGATAGGATAGAGGATAGGATAGGATAGAGGATAGGATAGGATAGAGGATAGGATAGGATAGAGGATAGGATAGGATAGAGGATAGGATAGGATAGAGGATAGGATAGGATAGGATAGAGGATAGGATAGGATTGGATAGAGGATATTATAGGATAGAGAATAGGATAGGATAGCGGATACGTTAGGATGGAGTACAGGATACGAATGAGGATAGGATAGGGTTGAGGATAGGATAGGACAGGATAGAGGATAGGATAGGATAGAGGATAGGATATAGGATTGGATATGATAGAGGATAGGATACGATAGAGGATAGGATAAGGGGTTAGATAGGATAGAGGATAGGATACGATAGAGGATAGGATAGGATAGAGGATAGGATAGGATAGAGAATAGGATAGGATAGATCATATTATATGATAGAGGATACGATATTATAGGGGATAGGATAGGATAGAGGATGGGATAGGATAGAGTACAGGATAGGATAGAGGATAGGATACGATGGAGGATAGGATAGGATAGAGGATATTATAGGACAGAGGATAGGATAGGATAGGATAGAGGATATTATAGGATAGTGGATAGGATAGGACAGAGGATATGATAGGATTGAGTATAGGATATTGCAGAGTATGGGATAGGATAGAGGATACGATAGGATAGAGGATAGGATAGAGGATAGGATAGCATAGAGGATAGGATAGGATTGACGATAGGATAGGATAGAGGATAGGATAGAGGATAGGATAGAGGATAGGATAGGATATAGGGTAGGATAGGGTAGAGAATAGCATAGGATAGATGATATTATAAGATAGTGGATAGGATAGGATAGAGGATAGGATAGAGGATAGGATAGCATAGAAGATAGGATAGGATTGACGATAGGATAGGATAGAGGATAGGATAGAGGATGGGATAGGATATAGGTTAGGATAGGGTAGAGGATAGCATAGGATAGATGATATTATGGGACAGAGGATAGTATAGGATAGAGGAAACGATATTATAGAGGATAGGATAGGGTAGAGGATAGCATATGATACTGGATATTATAGGATAGTGGATAGGATAGGATAGAGGATATGATAGGATAGAGTATAGGATATTGCAGAGTATGGGATAGGATAGAGGATACGATAGGATAGAGGATAGGATAGAGGATAGGATAGAGGATAAAATAGGATAGAGGATAGGATAGGATAGCGGATTGGAAAGGATGGAGTAGAGGATAGGAATGAGGATAGAATAGGGTTGAGGATAGGATAGCATAGAGGATATTATAGGAAAGAGGATAGGATATGATAGAGGATCGGATAGGATAAAGGATAGGAGAGGATAGAGGATAGGATAGCATAGAGGATAGGATAGAGGATAGGATAGAGGATTGCATAGGATACAGGATAGGAGACGATTTAGGATAGGATAGGATAGAGGATAGGATTGGGGATTGGATAGGATAGAGGATAGGATAGGATAGGATAGAGAATAGGATAGGATACATGATATTATAGGATAGAGAAAGGATAGGACAGAGGATACGATATTATACAGGCTGGGATAGGATAGCGGAATGGATAGGATAGAGGATAGGATAGGATAGAGGATAGGATAGGATAGAGCATAGGATAGGATAGAGGATAGGATATCATAGAGGATTGGATAGGATAGGATAGAGGATAGGATAGAGGATTGGATACGATAGGGGATATTATAGGATAGAGGATAGGATAGGATAGCGGATACGTTAGGATGGAGTATAGGATACGAATGAGGATAGGATAGGGTTGAGGATAGGATAGGATAGAATAGAGGATAGGATATGGGATTGGATAGGATAGAGGATAGGATAGGATAGAGGATAGGATTGTATAGAGGATAGGATAGGATAGAGGATCGGATAGGATAGAGGATTGGATACGATAGAGGATACGAAATTATAGAGGACAGGATAGGATACAGGATAGGATAGGATAGAGGATAGGATAGGATAGAGGATAGGATAGGATAGAGGATAGGATAGGATAGAGGATAGGATAGGATAGAGGATAGGATAGGATAGAGGATAGGATAGGATAGAGGATAGGATAGGATAGAGGATAGGATAGGATAGAGGATAGGATAGGATAGAGGATAGGATAGGACAGGATAGAGGATAGGATAGGATAGGATAGAGGATAGGATAGGATAGGATAGAGGATATTATAGGATAGAGAATAGGATAGGATAGCGGATACGTTAGGATGGATTACAGGATACGAATGAGGATAGGATAGGGTTGAGGATAGGATAGGACAGGATAGAGGATAGGATAGGATAGAGGATAGGATATAGGATTGGATATGATAGAGGATAGGATACGATAGAGGATAGGATAGGATAGATGATAGGATAGGATAGAGGATAGGATAGGATAGAGAATAGGATAGGATAGATGATATTATAGGATAGAGGACATTATAGGACAGAGGAAACGATATTATAGAGGATAGGATAGGATACAGGATAGGATCGGATAGAGGATAGGATAGGGGATTGGATAGGATAGAGGATAGGATTCGATAGAGGACAGGATAGGATAGGATGGCGGAAAGGATAGGATAGAGTATAGAATAGGACAGAGGATAAGATAGGATAGAGGATAGGATAAGTTAGAGGATAGGATAGGATAGAGGATAGGATAGAGGATTTAATAGGATAGAGGATACGATAGGATATAGTATAGGATAGAGAATAGGATACGGTAGAGGATAGGATAGGATAGGATAGAGAATAGGATAGGGGATTGGATAGGATAGAGGATAGGATAGGATAGAGGATAGGATAGGATAGAGGATACGATAGGGGATTGGGTCGGATGCAGGATAGGAGACGGTAGAGGATAGGATAGGATAGGATAGATAATAGGATAGGATAGATGATGTTATAGGATAGAGAACAGGATAGGATAGAGGATAGGATAGGATAGAGGATACGATAGGACAGAGGATAGGATAGGATAGAGGATAGGATAGGATAGGATTGAGGATAGGATTGCAGAGAGGATAGGATAGGATAAAGGATTGGATAGGATAGAGATTAGGATAGGGAAGACGATAGGATAGGTTAGAGAATGGTATAGGATAGAGGATAGGATAGGATAGAGGATAGCACAGAGATTAGAATAGGATAGAGGATAGGATAGGAGATTGGATAGGATACAGGCTAGGACACGATAGAGAATAGGATAGGATTGATGGTATTATAGGAAAGAGGATACGATAGGATAGGGGATAGGATAGGATAGAGGATAGGATAGGATAGAGGATAGGATAGTATTGAGGATAGGATTGGAGAGAGGATAGGATAGGATAAAGGATAGGATATAATAGAGAATAGGATAGGAAAGACGATAGGATAGGATAGAGAATGGGATAGGATAGAGGATAGGATAGGATAGAGGATAGCACAGAGAATAGGATAGGATAGTGGATAGGATAGGAGATTGGATAGGATACAGGCTAGGAGACGATAGAGAATTGGATAGGATAGATGGTATTATAGGAAAGAGGATACGATCGGATAGAGAATATGATAGGAAAGACGATAGGATAGGATAGAGAATGGGATAGGATAGAGGATAGGATAGGATAGAGGATAGCACAGAGAATAGGATAGGATAGAGGATAGGATAGGATAGAGGATACGATAGGGGATTGGGTCGGATACAGGATAGGAGACGGTAGAGGATAGGATAGGATAGGATAGAGAATAGGATAGGATAGATGATATTATAGGATAGAGAACAGGATAGGATAGAGGATAGGATAGGAGATTGGATAGGATACAGGCTAGGACACGATAGAGAATAGGATAGGATTGATGGTATTATAGGAAAGAGGATACGATAGGATAGGGGATAGGATAGGATAGAGGATAGGATAGTATTGAGGATAGGATTGGAGAGACATAGGATAGGATAAAGGATAGGATAGGATAGAGAATAGGATAGGAAAGAGGATAGGATAGGATAGAGAATGGGATAGGATAGAGGATAGGATAGGATAGAGGATAGCACAGAGAATAGGATAGGATAGAGGATAGGATAGGGGATTGGATAGGATAGAGGATAGGATAGGATAGAGGATAGGATAGGATAGAGGATAGGATAGTATTGAGGATAGGATTGGAGAGAGGATAGGATAGGATAAAGGATAGGATAGGATAGAGAATGGGATAGGAAAGACGATAGGATAGGATAGAGAATGGGATAGGATAGAGGATAGGATAGGATAGAGGATAGCACAGAGAATAGGATAGGATAGAGGATAGGATAGGAGATTGGATAGGATACAGGCTAGGAGACGATAGAGAATTGGATAGGATAGATGGTATTATAGGAAAGAGGATACGATCGGATAGAGAATAGGATAGGAAAGACGATAGGATAGGATAGAGAATGGGATAGGATAGAGGATAGGATAGGATAGAGGATAGCACAGAGAATAGGATAGGATAGAGGATAGGATAGGATTCGATTGAGGATAGCATATGATACAGGATAGGATAGAGGATAGTATAGAGGATTGGATAGGATAGAGGCTATTATAGGATAGTGGATAGGATAGGGTAGAGGATATGATAGGATTGAGGATAGGATAGAGGATAGGATAGGATAGAGGATACGATATTATAGACAATAAGATAGAGGATTGGATATGATAGAGGATAGGATAGGATAGACGATAGGATAGGATAGAGGATAGGATAGGATAGGATAAAGGATAGGATAGGATAGAGGATAGGATAGGATAGGATAGAGGATAGGATAGGATAGAGGATAGGATAGGATAGAGGATAGAATGGAGAATAGGATAGGATAGAGGATAGTATAGTGAATAAGATAGGTTAGAGAATAGGATAGGATAGAGGGTAGGAGAGGATAGAGGATAGGATAAGATAGTGAATAGGATAGGAAAGATGATATTATTGGATAGAGGGTACAATATGATAGAGGATACGATATTATAGAGGATAGGATAGGGGATTGTATCGGATAGAGAATAAGATAGGATAAAGGATACGATATTATGGAGGATAGGATAGGATAGACGATAGGAGCGGGTACACAATAGGATTGGATAGGATAGGGGATAAGGTAGGATAGAGGATAGGATATTATAGAGGATAGGATAGGATAGAGGATACGATATTATAGAGGATAGGATACGGTAGAGAATAGGATAGGGGATTGGGTAGGATAGGGAATTGGATAGGATAGAGGATAGGATGGGATAGAGGATAGGATAGGATAGAGTATAGGATAGGATAGAGGGTAGGATAGGATAGAGGGTAGGATAGGATAGAGGATAGGATAGGATAGAGGATAGGATAGGATAGAGGATAGGATAGGATTGAGTGTAGGATAGGATAGGATAGAGGATAGGATAGGATAGAGGATAGGATACGATAGAGGATAGGATAGGATAGAGGATACGATAGGATAGAGGATAGGATAGGATAGAGGATAGGATAGGATATTGGATGGCATAGGATAGGATAGAGGATAGGATAGGATATTGGATGGCATAGGATAGGATAGAGGATAGGATAGAGGATTGGATAGGATAGAGGATAGGATAGGATAGAGGATAGGATAGGATAGATGATATTATAGGATAGAGGATAGGATAGGATAGAGGATACGATATTATAGAGGATAGGATAGGATAGAGGATAGGGTAGGATAGAGGATAGGGTAGGATAGAGGATAGGATAGGATAGAGGATAGGATAGGATAGAGGATAGGATACGATAGAGGATAGGATAGGATAGAGGATAGGATAGGATAGAGGATAGGATAGGATAGAGGATAGGATGGGATAGAGGATAGGATAGGATAGATGATAGGATAGGATAGAGGATAGGATAGGATAGAGGATAGGATAGGATAGAGGATAGGATAGGATAGAGGATAGGATAGGATAGAGGATAGGATAGGATAGAGGATAGGATAGGATAGATGATATTATAGGATAGAGGATAGGATAGGATAGAGGATACGATATTATAGAGGATAGGATAGGATAGAGGATAGGGTAGGATAGAGGATAGGGTAGGATAGAGGATAGGGTAGGATAGAGGATAGGATAGGATAGAGGATAGGATAGGATAGAGGATAGGATGGGATAGAGGATAGGATAGGATAGATGATAGGATAGGATAGAGGATAGGATAGGATAGAGGATAGGATAGGATAGAGGATACGATAGGATAGAGGATAGGATAGGATAGAGGATAGGATAGGATAGAGGATAGGATAGGATAGAGGATAGGATAGGATAGAGGATGGGATAGAGGATAGGATAGGATAGAGGATAGGATAGGATAGAGGATAGGATAGGGGATTGGATAGGATAGAGGATAGGATATGTTAGAGAATAGGATAGGATAGAGGATAGGATACCATAGTGGATAGGAGACGATAGAGGATAGGATAGGATAGGATATAGGATCGGATAGGATAGAGTATAGGATAGGATAGAGGATACGATAGGATAGAGGATAGGATAGGATAGAGGATAGGATAGGATAGAGGATAGGATAGGATTGAGTGTAGGATAGGATAGGATAGAGGATAGGATAGGATAGAGGATAGGGTAGGATAGAGGATAGGATAGGATAGAGGATAGGATAGGATTGAGTGTAGGATAGGATAGGATAGAGGATAGGATAGGATAGAGGATAGGATACGATAGAGGATAGGATAGGATAGAGGATAGGATAGGATAGAGGATAGGATAGGATAGAGGATACGATAGGATAGGAAAGAGGTTAGAGGATAGGATAGGATAGAGCATAGGATAGGATGGAAGATACGATATAATAGAGGATACGATAATAGATAGGATAGGATAGGATAGAGGATAGGATAGGATATTGGATGGCATAGGATAGGATAGAGGATAGGATAGGATATTGGATGGCATAGGATAGGATAGAGGGTAGGATAGAGGATTGGATAGGATAGCGGATAGGATAGGATAGAGGATAGGATAGGATAGATGATATTATAGGATAGAGGATAGGATAGGATAGAGGATACGATATTATAGAGGATAGGATAGCATAGAGGATAGGGTAGGATAGAGGATAGGGTAGGATAGAGGATAGGATAGGATAGAGGATAGGATAGGATAGAGGATAGGATGGGATAGAGGATAGGATAGGATAGATGATAGGATAGGATAGAGGATAGGATAGGATAGAGGATAGGATAGGATAGAGGATACGATAGGATAGAGGATAGGATAGGATAGAGGATAGGATAGGATAGAGGATAGGATAGGATAGAGGATAGGATAGGATAGAGGATGGGATAGAGGATAGGATAGGATAGAGGATAGGATAGGATAGGGGATAGGATAGGATAGAGGATAGGATAGGGGATTGGATAGGATAGAGGATAGGATATGTTAGAGAATAGGATAGGATAGAGGATAGGATACCATAGTGGATAGGAGACGATAGAGGATAGGATAGGATAGGATATAGGATAGGATAGGATAGAGTATAGGATATAGGATTGGTTGGGATAGAGGATAGGATTGAGGATAGATTATACGTTAGAGGATAGGATAGGATAGAGGATAGGATTGAGGATAGATTATACGATAGAGGATAGGATAGGATAGAGGATAGGATAGGATAGAGGATAGGATAGGATAGAGGATAGGATCGGATAGATGATAGGATAGGATAGGATATAGGATAGGATAGGATAGAGGATGGGATAGAGGATAGGATAGGATAGAGGATAGGATAGGATAGAGGATAGGATAGGATAGAGGATAGGATAGGATAGAGGATAGGATAGGATAGAGGATAGGATAGGATAGAGGATAGGATAGGGGATTGGATAGGATAGAGGATAGGATATGTTAGAGAATAGGATAGGATAGAGGATAGGATACCATAGTGGATAGGAGACGATAGAGGATAGGATAGGATAGGATATAGGATAGGATAGGATAGAGTATAGGATAGGATAGAGGATACGATAGGATAGAGGATAGGATAGGATAGAGGATAGGATAGGATAGAGGATAGGATAGGATTGAGTGTAGGATAGGATAGGATAGAGGATAGGATAGGATAGAGGATAGGATAGGATAGAGGATAGGATAGGATTGAGTGTAGGATAGGATAGGATAGAGGATAGGATAGGATAGAGGATAGGATAGGATAGAGCTTAGGATAGGATAGAGGATAGGATAGGATAGAGGATAGGATAGGATAGAGGATAGGATAGGATAGATGATAGGATAGGATAGAGGATACGATAGGATAGGAAAGAGGTTAGAGGATAGGATAGGATAGAGGATAGGATAGGATGGAAGATACGATATAATAGAGGATACGATAATAGTCTAGGATAGGATAGGATAGAGGATAGGATATTATAGAGGATAGGATAGGATAGAGGATAGGGTAGGATAGAGGATAGGGTAGGATAGAGGATAGGATAGGATAGAGGATAGGATAGGATAGAGGATAGGATGGGATAGAGGATAGGATAGGATAGATGATAGGATAGGATAGAGGATAGGATAGGATAGAGGATAGGATAGGATAGAGGATACGATAGGATAGAGGATAGGATAGGATAGAGGATAGGATAGGATAGAGGATAGGATAGGATAGAGGATGGGATAGAGGATAGGATAGGATAGAGGATAGGATAGGATAGAGGATAGGATGGGATAGAGGATAGGATAGGGGATTGGATAGGATAGAGGATAGGATATGTTAGAGAATAGGATAGGATAGAGGATAGGATACCATAGTGGATAGGAGACGATAGAGGATAGGATAGGATAGGATATAGGATAGGATAGGATAGAGTATAGGATATAGGATTGGTTGGGATAGAGGATAGGATTGAGGATAGATTATACGTTAGAGGATAGGATAGGATAGAGGATAGGATTGAGGATAGATTATACGATAGAGGATAGGATAGGATAGAGGATAGGATGGGATAGAGGATAGGATAGGGGATTGGATAGGATAGAGGATAGGATATGTTAGAGAATAGGATAGGATAGAGGATAGGATACCATAGTGGATAGGAGACGATAGAGGATAGGATAGGATAGGATATAGGATAGGATAGGATAGAGTATAGGATATAGGATTGGTTGGGATAGAGGATAGGATTGAGCATAGATTATACGTTAGAGGATAGGATAGGATAGAGGATAGGATTGAGGATAGATTATACGATAGAGGATAGGATAGGATAGACGATAGGATAGGATAGAGTATAGGATATAGGATTGGATAGGATAGAGAATAGCATATGGTAGATTATATAATAGGATAGAGGATACGATATTGTAGAGGATAGGATAGGATACAGTATAGGATTGAATAGAGGATAGGATAGGTGATTGGATAGGATAGAGGATAGGATAGGTTAGAGGATAGGATAGGGGATTGGATAGGATAGAGGATAGGATAGGTTAGAGAATAGGATAGGATAGAGGATAGGATAGCATAGTGGATAGGAGACGATAGAGGATAGGATAGGATAGAGGATAGGATCGGATAGAGGATAGGATAGGATAGGATAGGATAGAGTATAGGATATAGGATTGGATAGGATAGAGGATAGGATTGAGGATAGATTATACGTTAGAGGATAGGATAGGATAGAGGATAGGATTGAAGATAGATTATACGATAGAGGATAGGATAGGATAGAGGGTAGGACAGGATAGAGAATAGGATATGGTAGATTATATTATAGGATAGAGGATACGATATTATAGAGGATAGGATAGGTTAGAGGATAGGATAGGGGATTGGATAGGATAGAGGATAGGATAGGTTAAAGAATAGGATAGGATAGAGGATAGGAGACGATAGGGGATAGGATAGGATAGAGGATAGGATAGGATAGGTTAGGATAGAGGATAGGATTGAGGATTGATTATACGATAGAGGATAGGATAGGATAGAGGTTAGGATAGGATAGAGAATAGGATAGGGGATTGGATAGGATAGGATAGAGGATAGGATAGGATAGAGGATAGGATAGGATAGAGGATAGGATACGATAGGGTATAGGATATATGATTGGATAGGATAGAGGATAGGATAGGGGATTGGATAGGATATAGGATAGGATAGGTTAGAGAACAGCATAGGATAGAGGATAGGATATGATAGAGAAATTTATAAGGTAGATTATATTATAGGATAGAGGATACGATATTGTAGAGTATAGAATAGGATAGAGGATAGGATAGGATAGAGGATAGGATAGCCTTGAGGATAGAATAGGATAGAGGACAGGATAGGATAGAGGATAGGATAGGATAGAGGATAGGATAGGATAGAGGATAGGATAGGATTGAGGATAGGATAGGATAGAGGATAGGATCGGATAGATGATAGGATAGGATAGGATATAGGATAGGATAGGATAGAGTATAGGATATAGGATTGGATAGGATAGAGGATAGGATTGAGGATAGATTATACGTTAGAGGATAGGATAGGATAGAGGATATGATTGAGGATAGATTATACGATAGAGGATAGGATAGGATAGAGGATAGGATAGGATAGAGTATAGGATATAGGATTGGATAGGATAGAGAATAGCATATGGTAGATTATATTATAGGATAGAGGATACGATATTGTAGAGGATAGGATAGGATAGAGTATAGGATTGAATAGAGGATAGGATAGGTGATTGGATATGATAGAGGATAGGATAGAGGATTGGATAGGATAGAGGATAGGATAGGTTAGAGGATAGGATAGGGGATTGGATAGGATAGAGGATAGGATAGGTTAGAGAATAGGATAGGATAGAGGATAGGATAGCATAGTGGATAGGAGACGATAGAGGATAGGATAGGATAGAGGATAGGATCGGATAGAGGATAGGATAGGATAGGATAGGATAGAGTATAGGATATAGGATTGGATAGGATAGAGGATAGGATTGAGGATAGATTATACGTTAGAGGATAGGATAGGATAGAGGATAGGATTGAGGATAGATTATACGATAGAGGATAGGATAGGATAGAGGGTAGGACAGGATAGAGAATAGGATATGGTAGATTATATTATAGGATAGAGGATACGATATTATAGAGGATAGGATAGGTTAGAGGATAGGATAGGGGATTGGATAGGATAGAGGATAGGATAGGTTAAAGAATAGGATAGGATAGAGGATAGGAGACGATAGGGGATAGGATAGGATAGAGGATAGGATAGGATAGCGGATATGATAGGATTGAGGATAGGATAGGGTAGAGAATCGGATAGGGGATTGGATAGGATAGAGGATTGGACAGGATAGAGAATAGGATAGGAGATTGGATAGGGTAGAGGACAGGAGACGATAGAGGATAGGATAGGATATAGGATTGGATAGGATAGAGGATAGGATAGCCTTGAGGATAGAATAGGATAGAGGATAGGATAGGATAGAGGATAGGATAGGATTGAGGATAGGATAGGATAGAGGATAGGATAGGATAGACGATAGGTTAGGGGATTGGATAGGATAGTTGATGGAATAGGATAGAGGATAGGATAGGCTAGAGAATTGGATAGGATATGATAGAGGATAGGATAGGATAGAGGTTAGGATAGGATAGAGAATAGGATAGGGGATTGGATAGGATAGGATAGAGGATAGGATAGGATAGAGTATAGAATAGGATAGAGGATAGGATAGGATAGAGGATAGGATAACCTTGAGGATAGGATAGGATAGAGGATAGGATAGTATAGAGGATAGGATAGGATAGAGGATAGGATCGGATAGAGGATAGGATAGGATAGGATATAGGATAGGATAGGATAGAGTATAGGATATAGGATTGGATAGGATACAGGATAGGATTGAGGATAGATTATATGGTAGAGGATAGGATAGGATAGAGGATATGATTGAGGATAGATTGTACGATAGAGGATAGGATAGGATAGAGGATAGGATAGGATAGAGTATAGGATATAGGATTGGATAGGATAGAGAATAGCATATTGTAGATTATATTATAGGATAGAGGATACGATATTGTAGAGGATAGGATAGGATAGAGTATAGAATTGAATAGAGGATAGGATGGGTGATTGGATATGATAGAGGATAGGATAGAGGATTGGATAGGATAGAGGATAGGATAGGTTAGAGGATAGGATAGGGGATTGGATAGGATAGAGGATAGGATAGCATAGTGGATAGGAGACGATAGAGGATAGGATAGGATAGAGGATAGGATCGGATAGAGGATAGGATAGGATAGGGGATAGGATAGGATAGAGGATAGGATAGGATAGCGGATAGGATAGGATTGAGGATAGGATAGGATAGAGAATCGGATAGGGGATTGGATAGGATAGAGGATAGGATCGGATAGAGGATAGGATAGGATAGGATAGAGTATAGGATATAGGATTGGATAGGATAGAGGATAGGATTGAGGATAGATTATACGTTAGAGGATAGGATAGGATAGAGGATAGGATTGAGGATAGATTATACGATAGAGGATAGGATAGGATAGAGGGTAGGACAGGATAGAGAATAGGATATGGTAGATTATATTATAGGATAGAGGATACGATATTATAGAGGATAGGATAGGATAGAGTATGGGATTGAATAGAGGATAGGATAGGTGATTGGATATGATAGAGGATAGGATAGGGGATTCGATAGGATAGAGGATAGGATTGAATAGAGGATAGGATGGGTGATTGGATATGATAGAGGATAGGATAGAGGATTGGATAGGATAGAGGATAGGATAGGTTAGAGGATAGGATAGGGGATTGGAATAGGATAGAGGATAGGATAGGTTAGAGAATAGGATAGGATAGAGGATAGGATAGCATAGTGGATAGGAGACGATAGAGGATAGGATAGGATAGAGGATAGGATCGGATAGAGGATAGGATAGGATAGGATAGAGTATAGGATATAGGATTGGATAGGATAGAGGATAGGATTGAGGATAGATTATACGTTAGAGGATAGGATAGGATAGAGGATAGGATTGAGGATAGATTATACGATAGAGGATAGGATAGGATAGAGGGTAGGACAGGATAGAGAATAGGATATGGTAGATTATATTATAGGATAGAGGATACGATATTATAGAGGATAGGATAGGATAGAGTATGGGATTGAATAGAGGATAGGATAGGTGATTGGATATGATAGAGGATAGGATAGGGGATTGGATGGGATAGAGGATAGGATAGGATTGAGGATAGGATAGGATAGAGGATAGGAAAGGATAGATGATAGGATAGGTTAGTGGATAGGATAGGGGATTGGATAGGATATAGTATAGGATAGGTTAGAGAACAGGATAGGATAGAGGATAGGATAGCATAGTGGATAGGAGACGATAGAGGATAGGATAGGATAGAGGATAGGATCGGATAGAGGATAGGATAGGATAGGGGATAGGATAGGATAGAGGTAGGATAGGATAGCGGATAGGATAGGATTGAGGATAGGATAGGATAGAGAATCGGATAGGGGATTGGATAGGATAGAGGATTGGATAGGATAGAGAATAGGATAGGAGATTGGATAGGGTAGAGTACAGGAGGCGATAGAGGATAGGACAGGATATAGGATTGGATAGGATAGAGGATAGGATACGATAGAGGATAGGATAGGATAGAGGATAGGATAGGATAGAGGATAGGATAGGGGATTGGATAGGATAGTTGATAGGATAGGGGATTCGATAGGATAGTTGATAGAATAGGATAGAGGATAGGATAGGATAGAAAAATTGGATAGGATAGATGATATTAAAGGAAAGAGGATAGGATATGAAAGAGGATACGATATTATAGAGGATAGGATAGGATAGAGGATAGGATACGATAGAGTATAGGATATAGGATTGGATAGGATAGAGGATAGGATAGTATAGAGGATAGGATAGGGGATTAGATTTGTATAGAAGATAGGAGACGATAGAGGATAGGATAGGATAGGGGATAGGATAGAGGATAGGATAGGATAGAGGATAGGATAGAGGATAGGATAGAGATAGGATAGAGGATAGGATAGGATAGAGTATAATATATAGGATTGTATAGGATAGAGGCTAGGAAAGCATAGAGGGTAGGATTAGGATAGAGGATAGGATAGGATAGAGGTTAGGATAGGATAGAATATATTATAGGATAGAGGATAGGATAGGATAGAGGATAGGATAGGATTGAGGATAGAATAGGATAGAGTATAAGATATCGGATTGGATAGGATAGAGGATGGGATACGATAAAGGATAGGATAGGGTAGGATAGAGAATAGGATAGGATGGATGATATTATAGGATAGAGGACAGGATAGGATAGAGGATAGGGTAGGGAATGGATAGGATAGAGGATAGGATAGGATAGAGAATAGGATAGGTTAGAGGATAGGGTAGGGGAATGGATAGGATAGAGGATAGGATAGGATAGAGGATAGGATAGAGTAGAGGATAGGATAGAGGATAGGATCGGATAGAGGATAGGATAGGGATTGGATAGGATAGGAAAGCGCATAGGATAGAATGGAGGATAGGATAGGATAGAGGATAGGATCGAATAGAGGATAGGATAGGGGATTGCAAAGGATAGGATAGGATAGAGGACAGGATAGGATAGAGGATACGATATTAAAAAGGATAGGATAGGATAGAGGATAGGATCGAATAGAGGATACTATAGAGGACAGGAGACGATGGAGGATAGGATAGGATAGAGTATAGGATAGGATAGGAGTATAGAATAGGATAGAGGATAGGATAGGATAGAGGATGGGATAGGATAGAGGATAGGATAGGATAGAGGATAGGATAGAGGATAGGATAGGATAGAGTATAGGATATAGGATTGTATAGGATAGAGGCTAGGATAGCATAGAGGATAGGATATAATACAGGATATGATAGGATAGAGGACAGGATAGGAGTTGAGGATAGGACGGGATAGAGGAGAGGTTAGAGGATTGGATAGGGGGATTGGATAGTATAGAGGATAGGATAGGATAGAGTATAGGATATAGGATTTTATAGGATAGAGGCTAGGATAGCATAGAGGATAGGATATAATACAGGATATGACAGGATAGAGGATAGGATAGGATTGAGGATAGGACGGGATAGAGGAGAGGATAGAGGATTAGATATGGGATTGGATAGTATAGAGGATAGGATAGGATAGAGGATAGGATAGGATTGAGGATAGGACGGGATAGAGGAGAGAATAGAGGATTGGATAGGGGATTGGATAGTATAGAGGATAGGATAGGATAGAGGATAGGATAGGATAGAGGATAGGATAGGATAGAGGATAGGATAGGATAGAGGATAGGATAGGATAGAGGATAGGATAGGATAGAGGATAGGATAGGATAGAGGATAGGATAGGGGATTGGATAGGATAGAGGATAGGATATGTTAGAGAATAGGATAGGATAGAGGATAGGATACCATAGTGGATAGGAGACGATAGAGGATAGGATAGGATAGGATATAGGATAGGATAGGATAGAGTATAGGATAGGATAGAGGATACGATAGGATAGAGGATAGGATAGGATAGAGGATAGGATAGGACAGAGGATAGGATAGGATAGAGGAATAGGATAGGATAGAGGATAGGATGGGATAGAGGATAGGATAGGGGATTGGATAGGATAGAGGATAGGATATGTTAGAGAAATAGGATAGGATAGAGGATAGGATACCATAGTGGATAGGAGACGATAGAGGATAGGATAGGATAGGATATAGGATAGGATAGGATAGAGTATAGGATATAGGATTGGTTGGGATAGAGGATAGGATTGATTATAGATTATACGTTAGAGGCATAGGATAGGATAGAGGATACGGATTGAGGATAGAGTATACGATAGAGGATAGGATAGGGATAGAGGATAGGATAGGATAGGAGTATAGGATATAGGATTGGATAGGATAGAGAATTAGCATAGGGTAGATTATATAATAGGATAGAGGATACGATATTGTAGAGGATAGGATAGGATACAGTATAGGATTGAATAGAGGATAGGATAGGTGATTGGATAGGATAGAGGATAGGATAGGTTAGAGGATAGGATAGGGGATTGGATAGGATAGAGGATAGGATAGGTTAGAGAATAGGATAGGATAGAGGATAGGATAGCATAGTGGATAGGAGGACGATAGAGGATAGGATAGGATAGAGGATAGGATCGGATAGAGGATAGGATAGGATAGGATAGGATAGAGGATTGGATAGGATAGAGGATAGGATTGAGGATAGATTATACGTTAGAGGATAGGATAGGATAGAGGATAGGATTGAAGATAGATTATACGATAGAGGATAGGATAGGATAGAGGGTAGGACAGGATAGAGAATAGGATATGGTAGATTATATTATAGGATAGAGGATACGATATTATAGAGGATAGGATAGGTTAGAGGATAGGATAGGGGATTGGATAGGATAGAGGATAGGATAGGTTAAAGAATAGGATAGGATAGAGGATAGGAGACGATAGGGGATAGGATAGGATAGAGGATAGGATAGGATAGGTTAGGATAGAGGATAGGATTGAGGATTGATTATACGATAGAGGATAGGATAGGATAGAGGTTAGGATAGGATAGAGAATAGGATAGGGGATTGGATAGGATAGGATAGAGGATAGGATAGGATAGAGGATAGGATACGATAGGGTATAGGATATATGATTGGATAGGATAGAGGATAGGATAGGGGATTGGATAGGATATAGGATAGGATAGGTTAGAGAACAGGATAGGATAGAGGATAGGATATGATAGAGGAAATTTATAAGGTAGATTATATTATAGGATAGAGGATACGATATTGTAGAGTATAGAATAGGATAGAGGATAGGATAGGATAGAGGATAGGATAGCCTTGAGGATAGAATAGGATAGAGGACAGGATAGGATAGAGGATAGGATAGGATAGAGGATAGGATATAATAGAGGATAGGATAGGATTGAGGATAGGATAGGATAGAGGATAGGATCGGATAGATGATAGGATAGGATAGGATATAGGATAGGATAGGATAGAGTATAGGATATAGGATTGGATAGGATAGAGTATAGGATTGAGGATAGATTATACGTTAGAGGATAGGATAGGATAGAGGATATGATGAGGATAGATTATACGATAGAGGATAGGATAGGATAGAGGATAGGATAGGATAGAGTATAGGATATAGGATTGATAGGATAGAGAATAGCATATGGTAGATTATATTATAGGATAGAGGATACGATATTGTAGAGGATAGGATAGGATAGAGTATAGGATTGAATAGAGGATAGGATAGGTGATTGGATATGATAGAGGATAGGATAGAGGATTGGATAGGATAGAGGATAGGATAGGTTAGAGGATAGGATAGGGGATTGGATAGGATAGAGGATAGGATAGGTTAGGAGAATAGGATAGGATAGAGGATAGGATAGATAGTGGATAGGAGACGATAGAGGATAGGATAGGATAGAGGATAGGATCGGATAGAGGATAGGATAGGATAGGATAGGATAGAGTATAGGATATAGGATTGGATAGGATAGAGGATAGGATTGAGGATAGATTATACGTTAGAGGATAGGATAGGATAGAGGATAGGATTGAGGATAGATTATACGATAGAGGATAGGATAGGATAGAGGGTAGGACAGGATAGAGAATAGGATATGGTAGATTATATTATAGGATAGAGGATACGATATTATAGAGGATAGGATAGGTTAGAGGATAGGATAGGGGATTGGATAGGATAGAGGATAGGATAGGTTAAAGAATAGGATAGGATAGAGGATAGGAGACGATAGGGGATAGGATAGGATAGAGGATAGGATAGGATAGCGGATATGATAGGATTGAGGGATAGGATAGGTAGAGAATCGGATAGGGGATTGGATAGGATAGAGGATTGGACAGGATAGAGAATAGGAATAGGAGATTGGATAGACAGGAGACGATAGAGGATAGGATAGGATATAGGATTGGATAGGATAGAGGATAGGATAGCCTTGAGGATAGAATAGGATAGAGGATAGGATAGGATAGAGGATAGGATAGGATTGAGGATAGGATAGGATAGAGGATAGGATAGGATAGACGATAGGTTAGGGGATTGGATAGGATAGTTGATGGAATAGGATAGAGGATAGGATAGGCTAGAGAATTGGATAGGATATGATAGAGGATAGGATAGGATAGAGGTTAGGATAGGATAGAGAATAGGATAGGGGATTGGATAGGATAGGATAGAGGATAGGATAGGATAGAGTATAGAATAGGATAGAGGATAGGATAGGATAGAGGATAGGATAACCTTGAGGATAGGATAGGATTGAGGATAGGATAGGATAGAGGATAGGAAAGGATAGATGATAGCATAGGTTAGTGGATAGGATAGGGGATTGGATAGGATATAGTATAGGATAGGTCAGAGAACAGGATAGGATAGAGGACAGGATAGCATAGTGGATAGGAGACGATAGAGGATAGGATAGGATAGAGGATAGGATCGGATAGAGGATAGGATAGGATAGGATATAGGATAGGATAGGATAGAGTATAGGATATAGGATTGGATAGGATACAGGATAGGATTGAGGATAGATTATATGTTAGAGGATAGGATAGGATAGAGGATATGATTGAGGATAGATTGTACGATAGAGGATAGGATAGGATAGAGGATAGGATAGGATAGAGTATAGGATATAGGATTGGATAGGATAGAGAATAGCATATGGTAGATTATAGTATAGGATAGAGGATACGATATTGTAGAGGATAGGATAGGATAGAGTATAGGATTGAATAGAGGATAGGATGGGTGATTGGATATGATAGAGGATAGGATAGAGGATTGGATAGGATAGAGGATAGGATAGGTTAGAGGATAGGATAGGGGATTGGATAGGATAGAGGATAGGATAGGTTAGAGAATAGGATAGGATAGAGGATAGGATAGCATAGTGGATAGGAGACGATAGAGGATAGGATAGGATAGAGGATAGGATCGGATAGAGGATAGGATAGGATAGGATAGAGTATAGGATATAGGATTGGATAGGATAGAGGATAGGATTGAGGATAGATTATACGTTAGAGGATAGGATAGGATAGAGGATAGGATTGAGGATAGATTATACGATAGAGGATAGGATAGGATAGACGGTAGGACAGGATAGAGAATAGGATATGGTAGATTATATTATAGGATAGAGGATACGATATTATAGAGGATAGGATAGGATAGAGTATGGGATTGAATAGAGGATAGGATAGGTGATTGGATATGATAGAGGATAGGATAGGGGATTGGATAGGATAGAGGATAGGATAGGATTGAGGATAGGATAGGATAGAGGATAGGAAAGGATAGATGATAGGATAGGTTAGTGGATAGGATAAGGGATTGGATAGGATATAGTATAGGATAGGTTAGAGAACAGGATAGGATAGAGGACAGGATAGCCTAGTGGATAGGAGACGATAGAGGATAGGATAGGATAGAGGATAGGATCGGATAGAGGATAGGATAGGATAGGGGATAGGATAGGATAGAGGATAGGATAGGATAGCGGATAGGATAGGATTGAGGATAGGATAGGATAGAAAATTGGATAGGATAGATGATATTAAAGGAAAGAGGATAGGATATGAAAGAGGATACGATATTATAGAGGATAGGATAGGATAGAGGATAGGATACGATAGAGTATAGGATATAGGATTGGATAGGATAGAGGATAGGATAGTATAGAGGATAGGATAGGGGATTAGATTGTATAGAAGATAGGAGACGATAGAGGATAGGATAGGATAGGGGATAGGATAGAGGATAGGATAGGATAGAGGATAGGATAGAGGATAGGATAGAGGATAGGATAGAGGATAGGATAGGATAGAGTATAATATATAGGATTGTATAGGATAGAGGCTAGGATAGCATAGAGGGTAGGATAGGATAGAGGATAGGATAGGATAGAGGTTAGGATAGGATAGAATATAGGATAGGATAGAGGATAGGATAGGATAGAGGATAGGATAGGATTGAGGATAGAATAGGATAGAGTATAAGATATCGGATTGGATAGGACAGAGGATGGGATACGATAAAGGATAGGATAGGGTAGGATAGAGAATAGGATAGGATGGATGATATTATAGGATAGAGGACAGGATAGGATAGAGGATGCGATATAATAGAGGATAGGATAGGATAGAGGATAGGTTAGGAAAGAGAATAGGATAGGAAAGAGGATAGGATAGGTTAGAGGATAGGGTAGGGGAATGGATAGGATATAGGATAGGATAGGTTAGAGAACAGGATAGGATAGAGGATAGGATATGATAGAGAAATTTATAAGGTAGATTATATTATAGGATAGAGGATACGATATTGTAGAGTATAGAATAGGATAGAGGATAGGATAGGATAGAGGATAGGATAGCCTTGAGGATAGAATAGGATAGAGGGCAGGATAGGATAGAGGATAGGATAGGATAGAGGATAGGATAGGATAGAGGATAGGATAGGATTGAGGATAGGATAGGATAGAGGATAGGAAAGGATAGATGATAGGATAGGTTAGAGGATAGGATAGGGGATTGGATAGGATATAGTATAGGATAGGTTAGAGAACAGGATAGGATAGAGGACAGGATAGCATAGTGGATAGGAGACGATAGAGGATAGGATAGGATAGAGGATAGGATCGGATAGAGGATAGGATAGGATAGGATATATGATAGGATAGGATAGAGTATAGGATATAGGATTGGATAGGATAGAGGATAGGATTGAGGATAGATTATACGATAGAGGATAGGATAGGATAGAGGATAGGATCGGATAGATGATAGGATAGGATAGGATATAGGATAGGATAGGATAGAGGATGGGATAGAGGATAGGATAGGATAGAGGATAGGATAGGATAGAGGATAGGATAGGATAGAGGATAGGATAGGATAGAGGATAGGATAGGGGATTGGATAGGATAGAGGATAGGATATGTTAGAGAATAGGATAGGATAGAGGATAGGATACCATAGTGGATAGGAGACGATAGAGGATAGGATAGGATAGGATATAGGATAGGATAGGATAGAGTATAGGATAGGATAGAGGATACGATAGGATAGAGGATAGGATAGGATAGAGGATAGGATAGGATTGAGTGTAGGATAGGATAGGATAGAGGATAGGATAGGATAGAGGATAGGATAGGATAGAGGATAGGATAGGATAGAGGATAGGATAGGTTAGAGGATAGGATAGGGGATTGGATAGGATAGAGGATAGGATAGGTTAAAGAATAGGATAGGATAGAGGATAGGAGACGATAGGGGATAGGATAGGATTGAGGATAGGATAGGATAGAGGATAGGAAAGGATAGATGATAGGATAGGTTAGTGGATAGGATAAGGGATTGGATAGGATATAGTATAGGATAGGTTAGAGAACAGGATAGGATAGAGGACAGGATAGCCTAGTGGATAGGAGACGATAGAGGATAGGATAGGATAGAGGATAGGATCGGATAGAGGATAGGATAGGATAGGGGATAGGATAGGATAGAGGATAGGATAGGGGATTGGATAGGATAGTTGATAGGATAGGGGATTCGATAGGATAGTTGATAGAATAGGATAGAGGATAGGATAGGATAGAAAATTGGATAGGATAGATGATATTAAAGGAAAGAGGATAGGATATGAAAGAGGATACGATATTATAGAGGATAGGATAGGATAGAGGATAGGATACGATAGAGTATAGGATATAGGATTGGATAGGATAGAGGATAGGATAGTATAGAGGATAGGATAGGGGATTAGATTGTATAGAAGATAGGAGACGATAGAGGATAGGATAGGATAGGGGATAGGATAGAGGATAGGATAGGATAGAGGATAGGATAGAGGATAGGATAGAGGATAGGATAGAGGATAGGATAGAGGATAGGATAGGATAGAGTATAATATATAGAATTGTATAGGATAGAGGCTAGGATAGCATAGAGGGTAGGATAGGATAGAGGATAGGATAGGATAGAGGTTAGGATAGGATAGAATATAGGATAGGATAGAGGATAGGATAGGATAGAGGATAGGATAGGATTGAGGATAGAATAGGATAGAGTATAAGATATCGGATTGGATAGGACAGAGGATGGGATACGATAAAGGATAGGATAGGGTAGGATAGAGAATAGGATAGGATGGATGATATTATAGGATAGAGGACAGGATAGGATAGAGGATGCGATATAATAGAGGATAGGATAGGATAGAGGATAGGTTAGGAAAGAGAATAGGATAGGAAAGAGGATAGGATAGGTTAGAGGATAGGGTAGGGGAATGGATAGGATATAGGATAGGATAGGTTAGAGAACAGGATAGGATAGAGGATAGGATATGATAGAGAAATTTATAAGGTAGATTATATTATAGGATAGAGGATACGATATTGTAGAGTATAGAATAGGATAGAGGATAGGATAGGATAGAGGATAGGATAGCCTTGAGGATAAAATAGGATAGAGGGCAGGATAGGATAGAGGATAGGATAGGATAGAGGATAGGATAGGATAGAGGATAGGATAGGATTGAGGATAGGATAGGATAGAGGATAGGAAAGGATAGATGATAGGATACGTTAGAGGATAGGATAGGGGATTGGATAGGATATAGTATAGGATAGGTTAGAGAACAGGATAGGATAGAGGACAGGATAGCATAGTGGATAGGAGACGATAGAGGATAGGATAGGATAGAGGATAGGATCGGATAGAGGATAGGATAGGATAGGATATATGATAGGATAGGATAGAGTATAGGATATAGGATTGGATAGGATAGAGGATAGGATTGAGGATAGATTATACGATAGAGGATAGGATAGGATAGAGGATAGGATCGGATAGATGATAGGATAGGATAGGATATAGGATAGGATAGGATAGAGGATGGGATAGAGGATAGGATAGGATAGAGGATAGGATAGGATAGAGGATAGGATAGGATAGAGGATAGGATAGGATAGAGGATAGGATAGGATAGAGGATAGGATAGGGGATTGGATAGGATAGAGGATAGGATATGTTAGAGAATAGGATAGGATAGAGGATAGGATACCATAGTGGATAGGAGACGATAGAGGATAGGATAGGATAGGATATAGGATAGGATAGGATAGGATAGAGTATAGGATAGGATAGAGGATACGATAGGATAGAGGATAGGATAGGATAGAGGATAGGATAGGATTGAGTGTAGGATAGGATAGGATAGAGGATAGGATAGGATAGAGGATAGGATAGGATAGAGGATAGGATAGGATAGAGGATAGGATAGGATAGAGGATAGGATAGGATAGAGGATAGGATAGGATTGAGTGTAGGATAGGATAGGATAGAGGATAGGATAGGATAGAGGATAGGATAGGATAGAGGATAGGATAGGATAGAGGATAGGATAGGATAGAGGATATAATAGGATAGAGGATAGGATAGGATAGAGGATAGGATAGGATAGAGGATAGGATAGGATAGAGGATAGGATAGGATAGAGGATAGGATAGGATAGAGGATACGATAGGATAGGAAAGAGGTTAGAGGATAGGATAGGATAGAGCATAGGATAGGATGGAAGATACGATATAATAGAGGATACGATAATAGTCTAGGATAGGATAGGATAGAGGATAGGATATTATAGAGGATAGGATAGGATAGAGGATAGGGTAGGATAGAGGATAGGGTAGGATAGAGGATAGGATAGGATAGAGGATAGGATAGGATAGAGGATAGGATGGGATAGAGGATAGGATAGGATAGATGATAGGATAGGATAGAGGATAGGATAGGATAGAGGATAGGATAGGATAGAGGATACGATAGGATAGAGGATAGGATAGGATACAGGATAGGATAGGATAGAGGATAGGATAGGATAGAGGATGGGATAGAGGATAGGATAGGATAGAGGATAGGATAGGATAGAGGATAGGATGGGATAGAGGATAGGATAGGGGATTGGATAGGATAGAGGATAGGATATGTTAGAGAATAGGATAGGATAGA
The DNA here is from genome assembly GCF_050948215.1 of Halictus rubicundus. Taxonomy (NCBI): domain Eukaryota; kingdom Metazoa; phylum Arthropoda; class Insecta; order Hymenoptera; family Halictidae; genus Halictus; species Halictus rubicundus. The sequence continues at coordinate 318,744 of NW_027488753.1, read as the reverse complement.
GGATAGGATACCATAGTGGATAGGAGACGATAGAGGATAGGATAGGATAGGATATAGGATAGGATAGGATAGAGTATAGGATATAAGATTGGTTGGGATAGAGGATAGGATTGAGGATAGATTATACGTTAGAGGATAGGATAGGATAGAGGATAGGATTGAGGATAGATTATACGATAGAGGATAGGATAGGATAGAGGATAGGATGGGATAGAGGATAGGATAGGGGATTGGATAGGATAGAGGATAGGATATGTTAGAGAATAGGATAGGATAGAGGATAGGATACCATAGTGGATAGGAGACGATAGAGGATAGGATAGGATAGGATATAGGATAGGATAGGATAGAGTATAGGATATAGGATTGGTTGGGATAGAGGATAGGATTGAGGATAGATTATACGTTAGAGGATAGGATAGGATAGAGGATAGGATTGAGGATAGATTATACGATAGAGGATAGGATAGGATAGAGGATAGGATAGGATAGAGTATAGGATATAGGATTGGATAGGATAGAGAATAGCATATGGTAGATTATATAATAGGATAGAGGATACGATATTGTAGAGGATAGGATAGGATACAGTATAGGATTGAATAGAGGATAGGATAGGTGATTGGATAGGATAGAGGATAGGATAGGTTAGAGGATAGGATAGGGGATTGGATAGGATAGAGGATAGGATAGGTTAGAGAATAGGGTAGGATAGAGGATAGGATAGCATAGTGGATAGGAGACGATAGAGGATAGGATAGGATAGAGGATAGGATCGGATAGAGGATAGGATAGGATAGGATAGGATAGAGTATAGGATATAGGATTGGATAGGATAGAGGATAGGATTGAGGATAGATTATACGTTAGAGGATAGGATAGGATAGAGGATAGGATTGAAGATAGATTATACGATAGAGGATAGGATAGGATAGAGGGTAGGACAGGATAGAGAATAGGATATGGTAGATTATATTATAGGATAGAGGATACGATATTATAGAGGATAGGATAGGTTAGAGGATAGGATAGGGGATTGGATAGGATAGAGGATAGGATAGGTTAAAGAATAGGATAGGATAGAGGATAGGAGACGATAGGGGATAGGATAGGATAGAGGATAGGATAGGATAGGTTAGGATAGAGGATAGGATTGAGGATTGATTATACGATAGAGGATAGGATAGGATAGAGGTTAGGATAGGATAGAGAATAGGATAGGGGATTGGATAGGATAGGATAGAGGATAGGATAGGATAGAGGATAGGATAGGATAGAGGATAGGATACGATAGGGTATAGGATATATGATTGGATAGGATAGAGGATAGGATAGGGGATTGGATAGGATATAGGATAGGATAGGTTAGAGAACAGGATAGGATAGAGGATAGGATATGATAGAGAAATTTATAAGGTAGATTATATTATAGGATAGAGGATACGATATTGTAGAGTATAGAATAGGATAGAGGATAGGATAGGATAGAGGATAGGATAGCCTTGAGGATAAAATAGGATAGAGGGCAGGATAGGATAGAGGATAGGATAGGATAGAGGATAGGATAGGATAGAGGATAGGATAGGATTGAGGATAGGATAGGATAGAGGATAGGAAAGGATAGATGATAGGATACGTTAGAGGATAGGATAGGGGATTGGATAGGATATAGTATAGGATAGGTTAGAGAACAGGATAGGATAGAGGACAGGATAGCATAGTGGATAGGAGACGATAGAGGATAGGATAGGATAGAGGATAGGATCGGATAGAGGATAGGATAGGATAGGATATATGATAGGATAGGATAGAGTATAGGATATAGGATTGGATAGGATAGAGGATAGGATTGAGGATAGATTATACGATAGAGGATAGGATAGGATAGAGGATAGGATCGGATAGATGATAGGATAGGATAGGATATAGGATAGGATAGGATAGAGGATGGGATAGAGGATAGGATAGGATAGAGGATAGGATAGGATAGAGGATAGGATAGGATAGAGGATAGGATAGGATAGAGGATAGGATAGGATAGAGGATAGGATAGGGGATTGGATAGGATAGAGGATAGGATATGTTAGAGAATAGGATAGGATAGAGGATAGGATACCATAGTGGATAGGAGACGATAGAGGATAGGATAGGATAGGATATAGGATAGGATAGGATAGGATAGAGTATAGGATAGGATAGAGGATACGATAGGATAGAGGATAGGATAGGATAGAGGATAGGATAGGATTGAGTGTAGGATAGGATAGGATAGAGGATAGGATAGGATAGAGGATAGGATAGGATAGAGGATAGGATAGGATAGAGGATAGGATAGGATAGAGGATAGGATAGGATTGAGTGTAGGATAGGATAGGATAGAGGATAGGATAGGATAGAGGATAGGATAGGATAGAGGATAGGATAGGATAGAGGATAGGATAGGATAGAGGATAGGATAGGATAGAGGATAGGATAGGATAGAGGATAGGATAGGATAGAGGATAGGATAGGATAGAGGATAGGATAGGATAGAGGATAGGATAGGATAGAGGATACGATAGGATAGGAAAGAGGTTAGAGGATAGGATAGGATAGAGCATAGGATAGGATGGAAGATACGATATAATAGAGGATACGATAATAGTCTAGGATAGGATAGGATAGAGGATAGGATATTATAGAGGATAGGATAGGATAGAGGATAGGGTAGGATAGAGGATAGGGTAGGATAGAGGATAGGATAGGATAGAGGATAGGATAGGATAGAGGATAGGATGGGATAGAGGATAGGATAGGATAGATGATAGGATAGGATAGAGGATAGGATAGGATAGAGGATAGGATAGGATAGAGGATACGATAGGATAGAGGATAGGATAGGATACAGGATAGGATAGGATAGAGGATAGGATAGGATAGAGGATGGGATAGAGGATAGGATAGGATAGAGGATAGGATAGGATAGAGGATAGGATGGGATAGAGGATAGGATAGGGGATTGGATAGGATAGAGGATAGGATATGTTAGAGAATAGGATAGGATAGAGGATAGGATACCATAGTGGATAGGAGACGATAGAGGATAGGATAGGATAGGATATAGGATAGGATAGGATAGAGTATAGGATATAAGATTGGTTGGGATAGAGGATAGGATTGAGGATAGATTATACGTTAGAGGATAGGATAGGATAGAGGATAGGATTGAGGATAGATTATACGATAGAGGATAGGATAGGATAGAGGATAGGATGGGATAGAGGATAGGATAGGGGATTGGATAGGATAGAGGATAGGATATGTTAGAGAATAGGATAGGATAGAGGATAGGATACCATAGTGGATAGGAGACGATAGAGGATAGGATAGGATAGGATATAGGATAGGATAGGATAGAGTATAGGATATAGGATTGGTTGGGATAGAGGATAGGATTGAGGATAGATTATACGTTAGAGGATAGGATAGGATAGAGGATAGGATTGAGGATAGATTATACGATAGAGGATAGGATAGGATAGAGGATAGGATAGGATAGAGTATAGGATATAGGATTGGATAGGATAGAGAATAGCATATGGTAGATTATATAATAGGATAGAGGATACGATATTGTAGAGGATAGGATAGGATACAGTATAGGATTGAATAGAGGATAGGATAGGTGATTGGATAGGATAGAGGATAGGATAGGTTAGAGGATAGGATAGGGGATTGGATAGGATAGAGGATAGGATAGGTTAGAGAATAGGGTAGGATAGAGGATAGGATAGCATAGTGGATAGGAGACGATAGAGGATAGGATAGGATAGAGGATAGGATCGGATAGAGGATAGGATAGGATAGGATAGGATAGAGTATAGGATATAGGATTGGATAGGATAGAGGATAGGATTGAGGATAGATTATACGTTAGAGGATAGGATAGGATAGAGGATAGGATTGAAGATAGATTATACGATAGAGGATAGGATAGGATAGAGGGTAGGACAGGATAGAGAATAGGATATGGTAGATTATATTATAGGATAGAGGATACGATATTATAGAGGATAGGATAGGTTAGAGGATAGGATAGGGGATTGGATAGGATAGAGGATAGGATAGGTTAAAGAATAGGATAGGATAGAGGATAGGAGACGATAGGGGATAGGATAGGATAGAGGATAGGATAGGATAGGTTAGGATAGAGGATAGGATTGAGGATTGATTATACGATAGAGGATAGGATAGGATAGAGGTTAGGATAGGATAGAGAATAGGATAGGGGATTGGATAGGATAGGATAGAGGATAGGATAGGATAGAGGATAGGATAGGATAGAGGATAGGATACGATAGGGTATAGGATATATGATTGGATAGGATAGAGGATAGGATAGGGGATTGGATAGGATATAGGATAGGATAGGTTAGAGAACAGGATAGGATAGAGGATAGGATATGATAGAGAAATTTATAAGGTAGATTATATTATAGGATAGAGGATACGATATTGTAGAGTATAGAATAGGATAGAGGATAGGATAGGATAGAGGATAGGATAGCCTTGAGGATAGAATAGGATAGAGGACAGGATAGGATAGAGGATAGGATAGGATAGAGGATAGGATAGGATAGAGGATAGGATAGGATTGAGGATAGGATAGGATAGAGGATAGGATCGGATAGATGATAGGATAGGATAGGATATAGGATAGGATAGGATAGAGTATAGGATATAGGATTGGATAGGATAGAGGATAGGATTGAGGATAGATTATACGTTAGAGGATAGGAGAGGATAGAGGATAGGATTGAGGATAGATTATACGATAGAGGATAGGATAGGATAGAGGGTAGGACAGGATAGAGAATAGGATATGGTAGATTATATTATAGGATAGAGGATACGATATTATAGAGGATAGGATAGGTTAGAGGATAGGATAGGGGATTGGATAGGATAGAGGATAGGATAGGTTAAAGAATAGGATAGGATAGAGGATAGGAGACGATAGGGGATAGGATAGGATAGAGGATAGGATAGGATATCGGATATGATAGGATTGAGGATAGGATAGGGTAGAGAATCGGATAGGGGATTGGATAGGATAGAGGATTGGACAGGATAGAGAATAGGATAGGAGATTGGATAGGGTAGAGGACAGGAGACGATAGAGGATAGGATAGGATATAGGATTGGATAGGATAGAGGATAGGATAGCCTTGAGGATAGAATAGGATAGAGGATAGGATAGGATAGAGGATAGGATAGGATTGAGGATAGGATAGGATAGAGGATAGGATAGGATAGACGATAGGTTAGGGGATTGGATAGGATAGTTGATGGAATAGGATAGAGGATAGGATAGGCTAGAGAATTGGATAGGATATGATAGAGGATAGGATAGGATAGAGGTTAGGATAGGATAGAGAATAGGATAGGGGATTGGATAGGATAGGATAGAGGATAGGATAGGATAGAGTATAGAATAGGATAGAGGATAGGATAGGATAGAGGATAGGATAACCTTGAGGATAGAATAGGATAGAGGATAGGATAGGATAGAGGATAGGATAGGATAGAGGATAGGATAGGATAGAGGATAGGATCGGATAGAGGATAGGATAGGATAGGATATAGGATAGGATAGGATAGAGTATAGGATATAGGATTGGATAGGATACAGGATAGGATTGAGGATAGATTATATGGTAGAGGATAGGATAGGATAGAGGATAGGATAGGATAGAGGATAGGATAGGATAGAGTATAGGATATAGGATTGGATAGGATAGAGAATAGCATATGGTAGATTATATTATAGGATAGAGGATACGATATTGTAGAGGATAGGATAGGATAGAGTATAGGATTGAATAGAGGATAGGATGGGTGATTGGATATGATAGAGGATAGGATAGAGGATTGGATAGGATAGAGGATAGGATAGGTTAGAGGATAGGATAGGGGATTGGATAGGATAGAGGATAGGATAGGTTAGAGAATAGGATAGGATAGAGGATAGGATAGCATAGTGGATAGGAGACGATAGAGGATAGGATAGGATAGAGGATAGGATCGGATAGAGGATAGGATAGGATAGGATAGAGTATAGGATATAGGATTGGATAGGATAGAGGATAGGATTGAGGATAGATTACACGTTAGAGGATAGGATAGGATAGAGGATAGGATTGAGGATAGATTATACGATAGAGGATAGGATAGGATAGAGGGTAGGACAGGATAGAGAATAGGATATGGTAGATTATATTATAGGATAGAGGATACGATATTATAGAGGATAGGATAGGATAGAGTATGGGATTGAATAGAGGATAGGATAGGTGATTGGATATGATAGAGGATAGGATAGGGGATTGGATAGGATAGAGGATAGGATTGAATAGAGGATAGGATGGGTGATTGGATATGATAGAGGATAGGATAGAGGATTGGATAGGATAGAGGATAGGATAGGTTAGAGGATAGGATAGGGGATTGGATAGGATAGAGGATAGGATAGGTTAGAGAATAGGATAGGATAGAGGATAGGATAGCATAGTGGATAGGAGACGATAGAGGATAGGATAGGATAGAGGATAGGATCGGATAGGGGATAGGATAGGATAGGATAGAGTATAGGATATAGGATTGGATAGGATAGAGGATAGGATTGAGGATAGATTATACGTTAGAGGATAGGATAGGATAGAGGATAGGATTGAGGATAGATTATACGATAGAGGATAGGATAGGATAGAGGGTAGGACAGGATAGAGAATAGGATATGGTAGATTATATTATAGGATAGAGGATACGATATTATAGAGGATAGGATAGGATAGAGTATGGGATTGAATAGAGGATAGGATAGGTGATTGGATATGATAGAGGATAGGATAGGATTGAGGATAGGATAGGATAGAGGATAGGAAAGGATAGATGATAGGATAGGTTAGTGGATAGGATAGGGGATTGGATAGGATATAGTATAGGATAGGTTAGAGAACAGGATAGGATAGAGGACAGGATAGCATAGTGGATAGGAGACGATAGAGGATAGGATAGGATAGAGGATAGGATCGGATAGAGGATAGGATAGGATAGGGGATAGGATAGGATAGAGGATAGGATAGGATAGCGGATAGGATAGGATTGAGGATAGGATAGGATAGAGAATCGGATAGGGGATTGGATAGGATAGAGGATTGGATAGGATAGAGAATAGGATAGGAGATTGGATAGGGTAGAGTACAGGAGGCGATAGAGGATAGGACAGGATATAGGATTGGATAGGATAGAGGATAGGATACGATAGAGGATAGGATAGGATAGAGGATAGGATAGGATAGAGGATAGGATAGGGGATTGGATAGGATAGTTGATAGGATAGGGGATTCGATAGGATAGTTGATAGAATAGGATAGAGGATAGGATAGGATAGAAAATTGGATAGGATAGATGATATTAAAGGAAAGAGGATAGGATATGAAAGAGGATACGATATTATAGAGGATAGGATAGGATAGAGGATAGGATACGATAGAGTATAGGATATAGGATTGGATAGGATAGAGGATAGGATAGTATAGAGGATAGGATAGGGGATTAGATTGTATAGAAGATAGGAGACGATAGAGGATAGGATAGGATAGGGGATAGGATAGAGGATAGGATAGGATAGAGGATAGGATAGAGGATAGGATAGAGGATAGGATAGAGGATAGGATAGGATAGAGTATAATATATAGGATTGTATAGGATAGAGGCTAGGATAGCATAGAGGGTAGGATAGGATAGAGGATAGGATAGGATAGAGGTTAGGATAGGATAGAATATAGGATAGGATAGAGGATAGGATAGGATAGAGGATAGGATAGGATTGAGGATAGAATAGGATAGAGTATAAGATATCGGATTGGATAGGATAGAGGATGGGATACGATAAAGGATAGGATAGGGTAGGATAGAGAATAGGATCGGATGGATGATATTATAGGATAGAGGACAGGATAGGATAGAGGATAGGGTAGGGGAATGGATAGGATAGAGGATAGGATAGGATAGAGAATAGGATAGGAAAGAGGATAGGATAGGTTAGAGGATAGGGTAGGGGAATGGATAGGATAGAGGATAGGATAGGATAGAGGATAGGATAGAGTAGAGGATAGGATAGAGGATAGGATCGGATAGAGGATAGGATAGGGGATTGGATAGGATAGGAAAGCGCATAGGATAGAATGGAGGATAGGATAGGATAGAGGATAGGATCGAATAGAGGATAGGATAGGGGATTGCAAAGGATAGGATAGGATAGAGGACAGGATAGGATAGAGGATACGATATTAAAAAGGATAGGATAGGATAGAGGATAGGATCGAATAGAGGATACTATAGAGGACAGGAGACGATGGAGGATAGGATAGGATAGAGTATAGGATAGGATAGAGTATAGAATAGGATAGAGGATAGGATAGGATAGAGGATGGGATAGGATAGAGGATAGGATAGGATAGAGGATAGGATAGGATAGAGGATAGGATAGAGGATAGGATAGAGGATAGGATAGGATAGAGTATAGGATATAGGATTGTATAGGATAGAGGCTAGGATAGCATAGAGGATAGGATATAATACAGGATATGATAGGATAGAGGACAGGATAGGATTGAGGATAGGACGGGATAGAGGAGAGGTTAGAGGATTGGATAGGGGATTGGATAGTATAGAGGATAGGATAGGATAGAGTATAGGATATAGGATTTTATAGGATAGAGGCTAGGATAGCATAGAGGATAGGATATAATACAGGATATGACAGGATAGAGGATAGGATAGGATTGAGGATAGGACGGGATAGAGGAGAGGATAGAGGATTAGATATGGGATTGGATAGTATAGAGGATAGGATAGGATAGAGGATAGGATAGGATTGAGGATAGGACGGGATAGAGGAGAGAATAGAGGATTGGATAGGGGATTGGATAGTATAGAGGATACGATAGGATAGAGGATAGGATAGGATAGAGGATAGGATAGGATAGAGGATAGGATAGGATAGAGGATAGGATAGGATAGAGGATAGGATAGGATAGAGGATAGGATAGGATAGATGATAGGATAGGGGATTGGAGAGGATAGAGGATAGGATATGTTAGAGAATAGGATAGGATAGAGGATAGGATACCATAGTGGATAGGAGACGATAGAGGATAGGATAGGATAGGATATAGGATAGGATAGGATAGAGGATAGGATAGGATAGAGGATAGGATCGGATAGAGGATAGGATAGGATAGAGGATAGGATAGGATAGAGGATAGGATAGGATAGGATAGAGGATAGGATAGGATAGAGGATAGGATAGGATAGAGGATAGGATAGGATAGAGGATAGGATAGGATAGAGGATAGGATAGGATTGAGTGTAGGATAGGATAGGATAGAGGATAGGATAGGATAGAGGATAGGATAGGATAGAGGATAGGATAGGTTAGAGGATAGGATAGGGGATTGGATAGGATAGAGGATAGGATAGGTTAAAGAATAGGATAGGATAGAGGATAGGAGACGATAGGGGATAGGATAGGATAGAGGATAGGATAGGATAGCGGATATGATAGGATTGAGGATAGGATAGGGTAGAGAATCGGATAGGGGATTGGATAGGATAGAGGATTGGACAGGATAGAGAATAGGATAGGAGATTGGATAGGGTAGAGGACAGGAGACGATAGAGGATAGGATAGGATATAGGATTGGATAGGATAGAGGATAGGATAGCCTTGAGGATAGAATAGGATAGAGGATAGGATAGGATAGAGGATAGGATAGGATTGAGGATAGGATAGGATAGAGGATAGGATAGGATAGACGATAGGTTAGGGGATTGGATAGGATAGTTGATGGAATAGGATAGAGGATAGGATAGGCTAGAGAATTGGATAGGATATGATAGAGGATAGGATAGGATAGAGGTTAGGATAGGATAGAGAATAGGATAGGGGATTGGATAGGATAGGATAGAGGATAGGATAGGATAGAGTATAGAATAGGATAGAGGATAGGATAGGATAGAGGATAGGATAACCTTGAGGATAGAATAGGATAGAGGATAGGATAGGATAGAGGATAGGATAGGATAGAGGATAGGATAGGATAGAGGATAGGATAGGATAGAGGATAGGATCGGATAGAGGATAGGATAGGATAGGATATAGGATAGGATAGGATAGAGTATAGGATATAGGATTGGATAGGATACAGGATAGGATTGAGGATAGATTATATGGTAGAGGATAGGATAGGATAGAGGATATGATTGAGGATAGATTGTACGATAGAGGATAGGATAGGATAGAGGATAGGATAGGATAGAGTATAGGATATAGGATTGGATAGGATAGAGAATAGCATATGGTAGATTATATTATAGGATAGAGGATACGATATTGTAGAGGATAGGATAGGATAGAGTATAGGATTGAATAGAGGATAGGATGGGTGATTGGATATGATAGAGGATAGGATAGAGGATTGGATAGGATAGAGGATAGGATAGGTTAGAGGATAGGATAGGGGATTGGATAGGATAGAGGATAGGATAGGTTAGAGAATAGGATAGGATAGAGGATAGGATAGCATAGTGGATAGGAGACGATAGAGGATAGGATAGGATAGAGGATAGGATCGGATAGAGGATAGGATAGGATAGGATAGAGTATAGGATATAGGATTGGATAGGATAGAGGATAGGATTGAGGATAGATTATACGTTAGAGGATAGGATAGGATAGAGGATAGGATTGAGGATAGATTATACGATAGAGGATAGGATAGGATAGAGGGTAGGACAGGATAGAGAATAGGATATGGTAGATTATATTATAGGATAGAGGATACGATATTATAGAGGATAGGATAGGATAGAGTATGGGATTGAATAGAGGATAGGATAGGTGATTGGATATGATAGAGGATAGGATAGGGGATTGGATAGGATAGGGGATTGGATAGGATAGAGGATAGGATTGAATAGAGGATAGGATGGGTGATTGGATATGATAGAGGATAGGATAGAAGATTGGATAGGATAGAGGATAGGATAGGTTAGAGGATAGGATAGGGGATTGGATAGGATAGAGGATAGGATAGGTTAGAGAATAGGATAGGATAGAGGATAGGATAGCATAGTCGATAGGAGACGATAGAGTATAGGATAGGATAGAGGATAGGATCGGATAGAGGATAGGATAGGATAGGATAGAGTATAGGATATAGGATTGGATAGGATAGAGGATAGGATTGAGGATAGATTATACGTTAGAGGATAGGATAGGATAGAGGATAGGATTGAGGATAGATTATACGATAGAGGATAGGATAGGATAGAGGGTAGGACAGGATAGAGAATAGGATATGGTAGATTATATTATAGGATAGAGGATACGATATTATAGAGGATAGGATAGGATAGAGTATGGGATTGAATAGAGGATAGGATAGGTGATTGGATATGATAGAGGATAGGATAGGGGATTGGATAGGATAGAGGATAGGATAGGATTGAGGATAGGATAGGATAGAGGATAGGATAGGATAGAGGATAGGATAGAGGATAGGATAGAGGATAGGATAGGATAGAGTATAGGATATAGGATTGTATAGGATAGAGGCTAGGATAGCATAGAGGATAGGATATAATACAGGATATGATAGGATAGAGGACAGGATAGGATTGAGGATAGGACGGGATAGAGGAGAGGTTAGAGGATTGGATAGGGGATTGGATAGTATAGAGGATAGGATAGGATAGAGTATAGGATATAGGATTTTATAGGATAGAGGCTAGGATAGCATAGAGGATAGGATATAATACAGGATATGACAGGATAGAGGATAGGATAGGATTGAGGATAGGACGGGATAGAGGAGAGGATAGAGGATTAGATATGGGATTGGATAGTATAGAGGATAGGATAGGATAGAGGATAGGATAGGATTGAGGATAGGACGGGATAGAGGAGAGAATAGAGGATTGGATAGGGGATTGGATAGTATAGAGGATACGATAGGATAGAGGATAGGATAGGATAGAGGATAGGATAGGATAGAGGATAGGATAGGATAGAGGATAGGATAGAATAGAGGATAGGATAGGATAGAGGATAGGATAGGATAGAGGATAGGATAGGGGATTGGATAGGATAGAGGATAGGATATGTTAGAGAATAGGATAGGATAGAGGATAGGATACCATAGTGGATAGGAGACGATAGAGGATAGGATAGGATAGGATATAGGATAGGATAGGATAGAGTATAGGATAGGATAGAGGATACGATAGGATAGAGGATAGGATAGGATAGAGGATAGGATAGGATAGAGGATAGGATAGGATAGGATAGAGGATAGGATAGGATAGAGGATAGGATAGGATAGAGGATAGGATAGGATAGAGGATAGGATAGGATAGAGGATAGGATAGGATAGAGGATAGGATAGGATAGAGGATAGGATAGGATTGAGTGTAGGATAGGATAGGATAGAGGATAGGATAGGATAGAGGATAGGATAGGATAGAGGATAGGATAGGTTAGAGGATAGGATAGGGGATTGGATAGGATAGAGGATAGGATAGGTTAAAGAATAGGATAGGATAGGGGATTGGATAGGATAGAGGATAGGATAGGTTAAAGAATAGGATAGGATAGAGGAAAGGAGACGATAGGGGATAGGATAGGATAGAGGATAGGATAGGATAGCGGATATGATAGGATTGAGGATAGGATAGGGTAGAGAATCGGATAGGGGATTGGATAGGATAGAGGATTGGACAGGATAGAGAATAGGATAGGAGATTGGATAGGGTAGAGGACAGGAGACGATAGAGGATAGGATAGGATATAGGATTGGATAGGATAGAGGATAGGATAGCCTTGAGGATAGAATAGGATAGAGGATAGGATAGGATAGAGGATAGGATAGGATTGAGGATAGGATAGGATGGAGGATAGGATAGGATAGGATAGACGATAGGTTAGGGGATTGGATAGGATAGTTGATGGAATAGGATAGAGGATAGGATAGGCTAGAGAATTGGATAGGATATGATAGAGGATAGGATAGGATAGAGGTTAGGATAGGATAGAGAATAGGATAGGGGATTGGATAGGATAGGATAGAGGATAGGATAGGATAGAGTATAGAATAGGATAGAGGATAGGATAGGATAGAGGATAGGATAACCTTGAGGATAGAATAGGATAGAGGATAGGATAGGATAGAGGATAGGATAGGATAGAGGATAGGATAGGATAGAGGATAGGATCGGATAGAGGATAGGATAGGATAGGATATAGGATAGGATAGGATAGTGTATAGGATATAGGATTGGATAGGATACAGGATAGGATTGAGGATAGATTATATGGTAGAGGATAGGATAGGATAGAGGATATGATTGAGGATAGATTGTACGATAGAGGATAGGATAGGATAGAGGATAGGATAGGATAGAGTATAGGATATAGGATTGGATAGGATAGAGAATAGCATATGGTAGATTATATTATAGGATAGAGGATACGATATTGTAGAGGATAGGATAGGATAGAGTATAGGATTGAATAGAGGATAGGATGGGTGATTGGATATGATAGAGGATAGGATAGAGGATTGGATAGGATAGAGGATAGGATAGGTTAGAGGATAGGATAGGGGATTGGATAGGATAGAGGATAGGATAGGTTAGAGAATAGGATAGGATAGAGGATAGGATAGCATAGTGGATAGGAGACGATAGAGGATAGGATAGGATAGAGGATAGGATAGGATAGAGTATAGGATATAGGATTGGATAGGATAGAGGATAGGATTGAGGATAGATTATACGTTAGAGGATAGGATAGGATAGAGGATAGGATTGAGGATAGATTATACGATAGAGGATAGGATAGGATAGAGGGTAGGACAGGATAGAGAATAGGATATGGTAGATTATATTATAGGATAGAGGATACGATATTATAGAGGATAGGATAGGATAGAGTATGGGATTGAATAGAGGATAGGATAGGTGATTGGATATGATAGAGGATAGGATAGGGGATTGGATAGGATAGAGGATAGGATAGGATAGAGTATAGGATATAGGATTTTATAGGATAGAGGCTAGGATAGCATAGAGGATAGGATATAATACAGGATATGACAGGATAGAGGATAGGATAGGATTGAGGATAGGACGGGATAGAGGAGAGGATAGAGGATTAGATATGGGATTGGATAGTATAGAGGATAGGATAGGATAGAGGATAGGATAGGATTGAGGATAGGACGGGATAGAGGAGAGAATAGAGGATTGGATAGGGGATTGGATAGTATAGAGGATACGATAGGATAGAGGATAGGATAGGATAGAGGATAGGATAGGATAGAGGATAGGATAGGATAGAGGATAGGATAGGATAGAGGATAGGATAGGTTAGAGGATAGGATAGGATAGAGGATAGGATAGGGGATTGGATAGGATAGAGGATAGGATATGTTAGAGAATAGGATAGGATAGAGGATAGGATACCATAGTGGATAGGAGACGATAGAGGATAGGATAGGATAGGATATAGGATAGGATAGGATAGAGTATAGGATAGGATAGAGGATACGATAGGATAGAGGATAGGATAGGATAGAGGATAGGATAGGATAGAGGATAGGATAGGATAGGATAGAGGATAGGATAGGATAGAGGATAGGATAGGATAGAGGATAGGATAGGATAGAGGATAGGATAGGATAGAGGATAGGATAGGATTGAGTGTAGGATAGGATAGGATAGAGGATAGGATAGGATAGAGGATAGGATAGGATAGAGGATAGGATAGGATAGAGGATAGGATAGGATAGAGGATAGGATAGGATAGAGGATAGGATAGGATTGAGTGTAGGATAGGATAGGATAGAGGATAGGATAGGATAGAGGATAGGATAGGATAGAGGATAGGATAGGATAGAGGATAGGATAGGATAGAGGATAGGATAGGATAGAGGATAGGATAGGATTGAGTGTAGGATAGGATAGGATAGAGGATAGGATAGGATAGAGGATAGGATAGGATAGAGGATAGGATAGGATAGAGGATAGGATAGGATAGAGAACAGGATAGGATAGAGGATAGGATATGATAGAGAAATTTATAAGGTAGATTATATTATAGGATAGAGGATACGATATTGTAGAGTATAGAATAGGATAGAGGATAGGATAGGATAGAGGATAGGATAGCCTTGAGGATAGAATAGGATAGAGGACAGGATAGGATAGAGGATAGGATAGGATAGAGGATAGGATAGGATAGAGGATAGGATAGGATTGAGGATAGGATAGGATAGAGGATAGGATCGGATAGATGATAGGATAGAATAGGATATAGGATAGGATAGGATAGAGTATAGGATATAGGATTGGATAGGATAGAGTATAGGATTGAGGATAGATTATACGTTAGAGGATAGGATAGGATAGAGGATATGATTGAGGATAGATTATACGATAGAGGATAGGATAGGATAGAGGATAGGATAGGATAGAGTATAGGATATAGGATTGGATAGGATAGAGAATAGCATATGGTAGATTATATTATAGGATTGAGGATACGATATTGTAGAGGATAGGATAGGATAGAGTATAGGATTGAATAGAGGATAGGATAGGTGATTGGATATGATAGAGGATAGGATAGAGGATTGGATAGGATAGAGGATAGGATAGGTTAGAGGATAGGATAGGGGATTGGATAGGATAGAGGATAGGATAGGTTAGAGAATAGGATAGGATAGAGGATAGGATAGCATAGTGGATAGGAGACGATAGAGGATAGGATAGGATAGAGGATAGGATCGGATAGAGGATAGGATAGGATAGGATAGGATAGGATAGAGTATAGGATATAGGATTGGATAGGATAGAGGATAGGATTGAGGATAGATTATACGTTAGAGGATAGGATAGGATAGAGGATAGGATTGAGGATAGATTATACGATAGAGGATAGGATAGGATAGAGGGTAGGACAGGATAGAGAATAGGATATGGTAGATTATATTATAGGATAGAGGATACGATATTATAGAGGATAGGATAGGTTAGAGGATAGGATAGGGGATTGGATAGGATAGAGGATAGGATAGGTTAAAGAATAGGATAGGATAGAGGATAGGAGACGATAGGGGATAGGATAGGATAGAGGATAGGATAGGATAGCGGATATGATAGGATTGAGGATAGGATAGGGTAGAGAATCGGATAGGGGATTGGATAGGATAGAGGATTGGACAGGATAGAGAATAGGATAGGAGATTGGATAGGGTAGAGGACAGGAGACGATAGAGGATAGGATAGGATATAGGATTGGATAGCATAGAGGATAGGATAGCCTTGAGGATAGAATAGGATAGAGGATAGGATAGGATAGAGGATAGGATAGGATTGAGGATAGGATAGGATAGAGGATAGGATAGGATAGACGATAGGTTAGGGGATTGGATAGGATAGTTGATGGAATAGGATAGAGGATAGGATAGGCTAGAGAATTGGATAGGATATGATAGAGGATAGGATAGGATAGAGGTTATGATAGGATAGAGAATAGGATAGGGGATTGGATAGGATAGGATAGAGGATAGGATAGGATAGAGTATAGAATAGGATAGAGGATAGGATAGGATAGAGGATAGGATAACCTTGAGGATAGAATAGGATAGAGGATAGGATAGGATAGAGGATAGGATAGGATAGAGGATAGGATAGGATTGAGGATAGGATAGGATAGAGGATAGGAAAGGATAGATGATAGGATAGGTTAGTGGATAGGATAGGGGATTGGATAGGATATAGTATAGGATAGGTTAGAGAACAGGATAGGATAGAGGACAGGATAGCATAGTGGATAGGAGACGATAGAGGATAGGATAGGATAGAGGATAGGATCGGATAGAGGATAGGATAGGATAGGATATAGGATAGGATAGGATAGAGTATAGGATATAGGATTGGATAGGATACAGGATAGGATTGAGGATAGATTATATGTTAGAGGATAGGATAGGATAGAGGATATGATTGAGGATAGATTGTACGATAGAGGATAGGATAGGATAGAGGATAGGATAGGATAGAGTATAGGATATAGGATTGGATAGGATAGAGAATAGCATATGGTAGATTATATTATAGGATAGAGGATACGATATTGTAGAGGATAGGATAGGATAGAGTATAGGATTGAATAGAGGATAGGATGGGTGATTGGATATGATAGAGGATAGGATAGAGGATTGGATAGGATAGAGGATAGGATAGGTTAGAGAATAGGATAGGATAGAGGATAGGATAGCATAGTGGATAGGAGACGATAGAGGATAGGATAGGATAGAGGATAGGATCGGATAGAGGATAGGATAGGATAGGATAGAGTATAGGATATAGGATTGGATAGGATAGAGGATAGGATTGAGGATAGATTATACGTTAGAGGATAGGATAGGATAGAGGATAGGATTGAGGATAGATTATACGATAGAGGATAGGATAGGATAGACGGTAGGACAGGATAGAGAATAGGATATGGTAGATTATATTATAGGATAGAGGATACGATATTATAGAGGATAGGATAGGATAGAGTATGGGATTGAATAGAGGATAGGATAGGTGATTGGATATGATAGAGGATAGGATAGGGGATTGGATAGGATAGAGGATAGGATAGGATTGAGGATAGGATAGGATAGAGGATAGGAAAGGATAGATGATAGGATAGGTTAGTGGATAGGATAGGGGATTGGATAGGATATAGTATAGGATAGGTTAGAGAACAGGATAGGATAGAGGACAGGATAGCATAGTGGATAGGAGACGATAGAGGATAGGATAGGATAGAGGATAGGATCGGATAGAGGATAGGATAGGATAGGGGATAGGATAGGATAGAGGATAGGATAGGATAGCGGATAGGATAGGATTGAGGATAGGATAGGATAGAGAATCGGATAGGGGATTGGATAGGATAGAGGATTGGATGGGATAGAGAATAGGATAGGAGATTGGATAGGGTAGAGTACAGGAGGCGATAGAGGATAGGATAGGATAGGGGATAGGATAGAGGATAGGATAGGATAGAGGATAGGATAGAGGATAGGATAGAGGATAGGATAGAGGATAGGATAGGATAGAGTATAATATATAGGATTGTATAGGATAGAGGCTAGGATAGCATAGAGGGTAGGATAGGATAGAGGATAGGATAGGATAGAGGTTAGGATAGGATAGAATATAGGATAGGATAGAGGATAGGATAGGATAGAGGATAGGATAGGATTGAGGATAGAATAGGATAGTGTATAAGATATCGGATTGGATAGGATAGAGGATGGGATAAGATAAAGGATAGGATAGGGTAGGATAGAGAATAGGATAGGATGGATGATATTATAGGATAGAGGACAGGATAGGATAGAGGATGCGATATAATAGAGGATAGGATAGGATAGAGGATAGGTTAGGAAAGAGAATAGGATAGGAAAGAGGATAGGATAGGTTAGAGGATAGGGTAGGGGAATGGATAGGATAGAGGATAGGATAGGATAGAGGATAGGATAGAGTAGAGGATAGGATAGAGGATAGGATCGGATAGAGGATAGGATAGGGGATTGGATAGGATAGGAAAGCGCATAGGATAGAATGGAGGATAGG